>NC_090926.1:982533450-982833450 GCF_040938575.1 Ambystoma mexicanum | reverse complement strand
GAAGAGGGCCTAGTTGTCCACCTGATGTTGGAGACCCAATCACTTCCCCCGTTAGTATGGAAAGTATACATAGATGTTCCCTGTAAGCCTATCACATCCCAAAGTAGGTTTCAGTAGTTTGCCACATAGTGTGACATCATTGATGATGGGCCTCATTACAAGGTTGGAGGTAGCCATGGTGCTATTAGCACCATGGCTACCCCCTTACCGCATTCCGGCTCCGGGTTGTCGGAATAAGGATTTACCGGGTCATTCCAACCTTGGAGGGCTCAATGGGAATGGGGAAGGAGCTAATAACGGGCCCGCAAATAGCGGCCCGTTATTAGCTCCATGGTCCCTTAGCGGCTCCCGCTAAGGGCGGCTGGTAAAACCAGCCGGCCTTAGTGGGACCCGCTAAGGGACCTCGGAATACGGAGGTAAGGGGTTACGGGCACCGGCATCTTTACCGGTGCCGGTAACCCCTTACCTCCAACCTCGTGATGAGGCCTGATGTATTTTTTATAGAATGCGCAGAGAGAAATCGAGCAAATGTCCGTTGATGTCCATTGTAACTCCCTTTTTTTAGATAATTTCAAATAAAACAGACAAAGTTTTGCCAACTTCCTGAGTGGGTTTGGTTATTGATGTTTGAGTAAATTCTGCATCCCCATGCATCTCTAAGTATTGCTACCTCATCTTAAAGGGCCCTAGGTCTATGGATTCACTCATCTTTGTCATGAGGCAGAATTACTTCATGGGCAATTCAAGAATCTGTAACAGCAAATATTTCATCTAAAATCTCTGGAAAGGCGATAAGGCACTGCATTCAATGGAGTTGAGGTTAATCCCAGCTAAATCCAAGGGAACAGTGTACCAATGGTTATTTCTGTGGCCACACCTGATTGTAGCCCATTGGCGGGATATGAGTCATCCGCTGGTGGTTACCATCACTCCTGTCCACCAGAGAACAGGGATGAGCGATAGAATAATGCACACCAAAATGCACCATGTAGCCCTATCAAAATCATGAAGACAATCAAAACTTTGATTAAACCATTCAAAAAGGGAGGAGATTGATGCATGGAAGACCATTTAGAAACAGTTCACGATATATTCAAAGTTCTCCAGATACCTAGGGAACAGTGTAGACAGTACTTTCACATAACGCTTGATTCGACAGCTGCTAGTGTCATTTGGGGTCTCAATGAACAGGCAAGTTTGTCATGGCAGACTTTGCCAAGAGGTTAGACAGCAAATGTCACCTTACCAGTCGATACAAGATGCAAAAAAGCAGTGCATACAATGACTGCAAAGCCTGATCTGTCCCCTCGCCAGTTCCTATAAGACTAACAAAGAGCATGTTCATGCTTTGATGTGTCCTTTAATCCTAATTCTGTAGAATTTAAGACTGCATATTTTTATGGTCTCCAAAACGAAATCGTATCCTAGTTAATTTGTGAATTTGACAGGGAAAAATCACTAGAATTACATTAGCACCAGATATCTGGGAAATGAATGTCAGGCATGAATAACAACCAAAATCAAAGGTACAGTGGCCAGTACAGACCCTGGAGGCACAGAGCAGATTTGACCTTAATACAATGGTGTATGGTCACCAAGAAAGACCAAGATATGTCAATAGATTAATTGAAAATGGAAATCAGCATAGGGGACAATTCCCACCAAATGAAAGACAAAATATGAACTATGTCCTTTGCTATTATAACCAATCACCACCACCAGTCGACCATTGTCAAAAGATGGTCACTCTGTGTTCCCCACCTCTTATTGCCCATGAGTTCAGAAGTAACACAGGCCGCAAAGCGAAGAATCCAGAGACATGGACAGGTTTCAATGCCTAGAAGCCCAAGTCAAAATGTTGTCTGAACAAATAGGAAAACTCAGTTCAAAAAAGAGCAGCAAAGTGAAGGTGCAGAATGCCATAGGAGTGATCTTGTTCGTTCTGACAAGTGACTATTTAATAGCCCCTGCACTGGTAAAAATACAGAAACTCATGAATCACCTTTGTATAATGGCCCCAAATTGCCTGCTGATTTATAAATAAGAATACAAATGAATGAAAGTGAGAGAGGTAATACCAATACACACAAAAGGGGTGTCCGTTCAATTTGGAGTTGAATCAGACTATTGAAGTCTGTGAAGATGAAGAACAAAAAGAGAAAATGAACAAGAAAAACCGAAAGAACAGAGAGACAGATTTAAAAAGAGCATCCATTGTGAAAATAAAACACAAGATGAAGAGGTAGGATTGGTAGTTATAATATCTTTCCTTAATAATCAGAATACTGTAGAACTCCAGACAGAAAAAAACGGTAGCTCAAAAGGAGGGTGCAGGTCAGTCACCTGAGGAGTATTCTGAACCACAAATATTCCAAGAGACAGAAAGGACAGACAGACACCATGCAAAACACAGATAAGTGTCATGCGCCAGAAAATGGCAGGCTGCCACATGACGCTTGTGAAAATGTTCAGTCAAATAGTTGCAGTGTGAACACTGGTAGTCCCAGGTCAGAGGGGCAGTCAGTGGCTACACTGCAGATGGGTTCTGAGCCCAGGAAAATTGACAAAGAAATCCAAAATGAAGTGGGCAAAAAGGAGGGAAAAGTATCATTTCACATGCCCATGTGTTTAGCAAGGAGTGAAAAGGGGCTAAGAAAGGTGAGTCCTGAAATTAGCAAAAACTCACACTTTTTGTGAGTGCTTGTGGAAGCTGAAGACAGGTACTATGCTCCTATTACTGTGGAAGAGAAATGTAATGCATTTGCAATGTTTGATACGGGTGCCCAGGCAACGATAATGTCAAAGGAGTTCGTGAGAAGTATCAATGAATCGAGATCCCCACAAAATCATATAAAAGTGAGGCAAAATGAAGGCCATGTGCACAACTTCAATGTTGAAGAAATACCTATCAAAATTGTCACTGATGTTGACATAAAGATAGGGAAGCATCAGAAGAGACAGTAAGTATTTATCACGTCCTTCAGTGAAATACCTTTCCTCATAGGGATGAATTGTCTGAAGAGGTTTAGCCCCTTTCTGATGGGGTGAATGGGGATTTTGGTCCCTAGCCAAAAAACCATTGAGGCCTAATAAAGTAATGACCCAAACAATGTTAGAGAATGCCATACTGTGGCTAAGTCAGTAAGTGCAGTGGATGTATATCTTCAGAATAGCTGTGTGCCTAGTGTCACTGTCATTCTCATGTGTCAGGGTGAAATGCGGGATGACAAAGAGAAGCAGTCTCTGGAGATTTATTTGGACCCCAAGAAAAAATGGCAAACAGAAATAGATGAAGACACATTGCGCTTTTATCTAAAGGGAGAAAAATGCAAGCCAAATGTCACTCTACCGATAAACACAGAAAAACACATTTCAACCCTTTCTGAAATACACATGGGAGATGGGCAGCCATGGATTCCTATCCAGATAAATGGGCATTCTAAAATTATAGAAGCCACTTAAGCACTAGAGCATGAAAGAAGTTTCATTAATGAGAAGGTAGTCCAGCAGATATTTGACAGGGAAGAGTTCCTGAAATTCAGAATAAAGAAGCAACACATCTTTGGTTTGGATGATCTGGAGTCAGGCAAAAGGGTTGTAGGAAGATGCATGTTAAATATTACAATTGGTTCTTAGATTATCCATCACAATGTGTGGATCGTGAGCGGAACACGAAATACATTTTACTTGGGAAATGACATCATGCACAGAACGTGTATGCTGTTAGACTTCCTAAATCAAAAGGTTTGGTCCAGATTAGGAGGGGTTGCATCTGAATTTGAGGACAAAAGGCAAGCTTATCATTGCACGCAGATGGCACCATATGCAGTTGAATTGCCGGTGAGAAAGGATGTTACCATCCCCGCATTCACCAGACAAGTTACAATAGCATTAAAATACAGAAAGGGACAACAATATTCTGATGCATTTGTATGTCTAAATGAATCCCAGAGGCAGCAAGGAGCAGAATACAAATGTACAAAACTAATCGAGATTGGGGAGAGACCCATTAAAATTCTGGTGGCCAATAAAGGATGCCAGGACATTCATTTAGAAGAGAATTCAGAGATAGGAATGGCAATACAAAAATCTTATTATACTGCAGATTTCAGTAATGCAGTAATTGGGAACATCCCTGAAAGATATGTGACTGTGCAGGGTGAGCTGCCAGAATCTTTGGACTCTTAACCTAAAGCAATCTTTAAAGTTCAGTCTGTGTATGCTTATGAGTCAAGTGAAATAGTGTGCTGCCATCAAGATGATTGCATCCTATTTGAATTAAATGAGGCTAAAACAGAAAAGCAGCAAATTGAAATGGAAGTCAATATTCCAAAATATTTAAGTGTGTCGACTCTCCAAAGAGATACAGCCACACATTTAGGGGAAAGTACAGAGATTCCTCCATTAGAGGACATCCCAGAGTTCTCTAAAATGGTAGAAGAGCAGATTCAGGCTGCAGATGTGTGCACAAATGAAGAAGAAAATGACCAATTGAGAATAATATTTATGAAATTCAAAGAGGTTTTTGCCAAAGACGCATATGATTGTGTATTAACAGATTTACGTGTTGCCACATTACCAGAAGGACATGGTAGGGAACCGGTATTTGTACAACTAAATAGGTTGTCCCTGACGTGTTTGGAATCACTAGGTGAAATAATAAAAAAATTACAATCCAGAGGAATCATTAGGCCTATTCATAGCACATCAAACACTCCCATATTAGGTGTGTTGAAACCTAATGGCCAATTGTGCTTGTGTGCCGATCTACGAGAATTAAAAAAGAAGGTATCTGTTTGAAGGTGGCCACTTCCATTCATTGATCAGGGTCTCGCACAGGTTCACGGGTCAAAGGTGTTTACCGCATTGGATCTTACAGCTGGATACTGGCGTGTACCACTGGCTGAAGATATCCAAAATCTGTTTGCATTTTCTTTTGACAAATCACAATATCCGTGGTCCCGGACAACTTTTGCATATGTCAATAGTGGGAGTGAATTTGGGATATTCTTGAGCAAGGTGCTCCCAGATGCAGCAGAAAGGGGAACAATATTTTACGTGGATTGTGTTCTGATTAAGAATGGGGTCTGAAAAGCTATTTCAATGAGATTAGAGAAGTACCTAGCCAGTTAGAGAAGGCTGGAGCCAAAGTATCTTTACAGAAGGCACAATGGTGTAAAGAGAAAGTAAACTTCTTATGTCATGAGGTGCTCATAAATGGGTTAAACCCGCAAAAGAAGAAAGTGGAGGCAATGCATAAATTAAAAGATCCTATCAATCTGAAAGGTTTAAAAAGTTTATTAGGGATGACAGGTTATAACAGGAAATGTATTGAGAACTAATCAGAGATTACAAAACCATTAACAAGATTACTAAAACTGGGTGTACCCTGGAAATGGGAAAAGGAACAATGTGAAGAGGTGACCAGGCTAAACCAATGTCTCATGAAGGCACCATGTCTGTCATATCTAATAAAGAACCAGGATTTCTTTGCTAAGGTAGGATTCACTGATCAATGCATGTCAGCAGTGCTATATCAAAAGCATGATGTGAATAAAAAAACTATTAAATATGCCAGCAAGGCCTTGCCACTGGTTGAAACTATGTTCAGTGAATGTGAAAAAACACTGCTAATCACTGTCTGGGCATTACAACATATCCGGCCTATAATTCAAGGGGAAAGAGTCATTCTTGAAACAAATAATCAGCCTCTGCAGTTTCTGCAAAGCAAGAGAATTAAATCAGGGAATTTGCCCAGCCCAGAATTACTTCCTGGACACTAGCGCTTCAGGGTTTTCCTGTAGAAGTGACATATGGAGAAAATAAGAAGAGCAAGTTTCCCAGGGGCTGGCAGACTTGCATGATTGTGCAGCCAAATGTACACCTGATGAAACAGAAATAGAATCAAGTTTGAATTAATATGAACAATCCCCACACAAAGCGTTCAATGAGGAGATATGTAGGGATTTACCAGCTGTGTATGTAGATGGTTGTGCATACCATGTGGAAAATAACACAGAAAAAGAGCTTGTGGCAGGAATAGGAAATATCTGGTATAAATGTGACAATATTCCAAGAGTAAGCATGAGGATTGTGCCTAGAAGCAGTCAGGTAGCAGAATTGGACTCTATTTACAAAGCAGTTGCTATTGCAGTAGAAAACAAACTCAAAGAGATAGTATTAGTAACTGATTCTGATTATGCCGGAAATAGATTTCCTGAATATTTAACTGGCTGGAAGTTAAAAGGTATGCTCACCAATAACAATAAACCACTTAAACATGGCAAGATGATTCAAGCCATAGACATAGATTCAAGCCGTGTCAGAAAATGATTTGGTAATACATTGGAAAAAGATCGAAGGCCATTTGAAGACGCCCGGTGAGGACAAAGAGAGGAATGACAAGGCATATCAGTTAGCCACATTTGGAGCTGTGTTGGGAGAGTTGTTTCCTATTGAACATCTGCTTGGTGAGATATAGGTAGATGTGATAACACGCTCCAAAATTCCAAAAGCAGTTGAGCAGCCTGTGGTGCAATGGAGTTTTTGATACTCCAGATCAGGACCTGATCCAAGTGCAAAAGGAAGATCTGATTTTAGGCATATTCTATAATCTTCTGTTAGATGCAGAACAAAATCCTCTGACTGATGAAGCTTGTAAAGGGAAAGAGGAGTTGAGGGTGTTGCTATAAAACAAAAAGAGAATTAGGTGACGAGATGGACTGATGCTTAGAGAATCTGTGACAGGTCAAATACAATGGCTAGTGCCTTTGTAATTTTGGGGATTGCTGTTACATCATGCCCATGATGCTATAACTGCAAGACACAGGGGTTCACAGAAAACTTTGAACATTTTAAAGATTATGCTTATTGGCCACACATGTCCCAAGATGTTGAACTATACACCACAGGGTGTCTAGTATGTGCACAATTTCAACCTGCTTCACCTACTCACCATTAATGAAAAGTGGTCTGACCTTCCCATGCGCTGATTTGTAAATTGACTATGTCGGGCCTGTAAAAAGATCAGCACGGGAAAATCGATATATGTCAATGGTAACTTGTTTAATGTCCAAATGGGTGAAGTGCATTCCAGCTCTGGATTGCAGTGCACAAACAGCGGCCACATTACTTGTGAATCATGTTTTTTCAACATTTGGTTTTCCTCAAAGGATAGAGTCAGACCGGGGACGTCATTTCACTAGTGCATTGATGATAACAAATATGGCAGATTTTGGGAGTGAAAAGAAACTACAAATTCCTTACTGCCCTTCCTCTTCAGGGGGAGTGGAACAATGCAGCAGGTCAATAGTGGATATGTTGAAGATATGTGTGGCTGAAGCAGGTTCTAGTTGGAACCTTCGGCTTCCATTGGATTTAATGACCATTAGGTCTACTCCAGCTAAATCAACAAATATCAGCCCTCATGAAATATTGACAGGAAGGAAAATGGTACTGCCAGAACATTTACTTTACATGACCAATGAACCAACCCTTGTAAATGCCTCCACAATTCACGAATATGTGGAAGTGTTGAGGAAACACTTACAACATGCGTTTGCATTTGTGCAGCAGAATCTGGAAAAGGCAGCTGATGGGACAAAAACATATAATGATAGGAACACATCTGCAAAAGAGTACAAGGTAGGAGATCAGGTGTACACGTTTAAATTTGGAAAGGGAAGACGTACAAACTCTAAATTTCTTGCAGCGTGGCAAGGGCCATATAAAATTACAGACAAGATCTCGCCCATAGTGTATAGGATTGTTAAAAAGGAGGGTGAGTTGACAGTGCAGCAGTTTGTCCATGTTAACCAAATCAAACCTTTCCACCCGAAACATGAGATGAAGAGGCTTCAGCAAGTTCAGCCTAGCTAGTTGAAAGAAAAATAAATAAATAATGAGTGTGATGTGGAAGCTTGGCATAACAAGTGGGTACATTTAAATATTACTGGTACATGGAAAGTGCCAAGGGGTTCTTGTATAAAGGTTCAATGTGGGGGGTGGAGGGGTGTATTTTTGAAATTGTTTAGGTTGCATGGCATGTGATGTCTCTGATTTGAATAATAATATGAATAGGTTTGATTTCAGGTGTTCCAATGTGGCGTGTGGTGCCTATATATGCATTAAATAATAATACAATTTATTTTCAGATGTCCCAGTGGAGAAGGGAACGAAAAAGGTATTGTGCTTGGTATTTAATGGATCTTTTTTCTTTTTACTCTAGAAAATGTATTAATTGCCTTGTCAGCACCGGATCTTTGGAGCGCTGGACCCACGGAGGATGTCACTGGATTGGAGACCCCTGGAAAACCCGCGGGACCAAAGAAGGGGGTGAAGATAAGGAGCCTGAACCACCATGGAGATGAGGCCCATGTAGAAGGTCCCATGGACTCCTGGGTTGTAGAAGTTCTGCTAACAACGGTTTTGTGTGATTGTACCGCAAACTTTCGTTAACAAGATATGCCTGATGCATAGATTATTTTACTTTTGCTATCACAGGAGACTTGACTACAGAACATATTTACATAAAAAATTATTTTGTTACAAACAATTTTGATTTTTGTTTATTTTTATTTTTTAATTGATTTTACATTTAATTAAATGACACAGATGTGTGAATATTGTCAGGTAATGTTAATGATTTAATTGTACTAAAACAATTATATATATATATATATATATATATATATATATATATATATATATATATATATATATATATATATATTACATGGCCACGGTAGTGGCCATGTAGTTATGGTTAAGTTGCTGTTTCCATAGGAAAAGCACTTTTTGGTCGGCTTGTTACTTTGCTCTCCCTGGACGGATCCTCACCAAACTTTGCAAAGAAAGTAAGTGGGCCACTCTGAATTTGTTTGCAGAGTTTGGTGAGGATTCGTCCAGGGGGGGAAAAGTTATAGGGGGGGTCCCAAAACTTTTTTTTTCCCATAGACTGAATGGGAAAAAACTTTGCGCACGGCTACAGCCCGAACCGCTGGACGGATTTACACCAAATTAGCGGCAGGAGCGGTGGCCTGGTCCCAAAAGCGTGCTTTTGTAAATTTGGTGTAAATCTGTCCAGTAGTTTTTTAAAAAATGACTAAAATGTAAGGCAAAAAAATTAGTGATATCTGCGTTCGCTTCGCGGACGGACTTCCCTGTTCGCTCCGCGGATAGCACCCCAATTGGCCCATGGGCTTGCGTCATGTCTGCGGACATGCGACGTGTTTGCTGATTGGACGGCGAGGGGCGTGGAGCGCGTCAGATTTCCTGTGGCGCCCGCCATCTTGTATTCGCAGTCGACGGCGTACAGCGCAGTGAAATGTGGATAAAAAATTGTATTTAGTGCTGTGTGTTGGTGTGTAAGAGTGTTTGGGGAGGGTGGGGGAGTATGAGATAGGTTCAATGCTTTATTTTTTATGTGCTAGACCTTTTTGTTGCGTTCGATTTGTCCGCGGAGAACACGGCTGTTCTGACATTTTGTAAATAAACTAAATGGTGGGGTGTTTAGAGGACGGAGTATGTGTCATTTTTGTTTGCAAGGAAGGTAAAAATGAGCTATGAACACTCGCGATGTACTTAATTGTTCGTAACTACACAAACTGGGGGTGTCCTCAGGACGCTGTCCGTATTGTAATCTGTCTAGTTGAATGTGCCCTAAGAACACTCGCAGTGTCCCGAAATGGTTGCAATTACACAAAATGGGGGTGTTCTGAGAACGTTGTTTGTATTGTTCGTTGTCAGGGTGAAAGTGTTTTAAGAGCACTCCTTTTGTTCGCTAATAGTACAATTTCCTAGGGGCGTCAACCGACTTTTTGTCCACTAAAGAAACGATAAATCCGGCTGGTGTGCGTCGACATTATGTGATAATCCTATGACTGGCGCTATTGACCTGGCTGACTTGCTTTTGCGACACTAAATCATATCTCCCACCACTAAACCTGATATTATCAAAGCATTCATATTCCCCGCCTTTCTCCGTGACGTTACAGGGTGCGTAATGAAACGCGCCCAGTCGTCTCCAGTACTACGCGACTTTACACAGAACCCGGAAGACAACACACATTATGTCACAACACAGCGCGCCACAATTCAGAATATGAAACTGTGATTTAAAAGCAAAGAGGAAGATTGTAAATGTTGTAAAGTACATTTATTTGACATCAAATGTTTAGAGAATATTCAGCAATTTGCATTTGTCTTTGTTGTCGATCCGCAAAAGTTCATGTTGAGACACGCGATGTTCCTTTGTGGTACAGAGAGTGTAAGATCAGGTTACAACTCAGTGCGCCACAATTCGGAATATGAAACTGTGGTTTAAAAGTAAACAGCAGGATTGTACATTTGGTAAAGTACATTTATTTCACATGAAATGTTTAGTGAATATTCAGCGATTTGCTATTGTCTCTGCTGTCGATCAGCAAAAGTTTATTTGGAGCCACGCGTTGTTCCTTTGCGGTAGATAGGCTGTTGGTTTATGATAAAAGCAGTAAATGGTCTCTCTGATAATCGGAAGGTTGCTCCAACAACGAGCCATTAGACCACCGTATTGGTTGGTATGTTGTTTGTAGCCGCTAGTACTGCGTAGGGGCATATTGGTCCTTGGCGATTGTCCCATAAAATGGTGAGGGTCATGAAGTTGCATATTTGGACATGCACCTGGCAGTTGAAGACCCCATCCGCTGGAGTCTGTAAATCGTGACATAGACAAAACGGGGCCACGTACCTGTTTTAAAAAACATAAATTAGTCTCACCAGCAGATCTTCATTAAAAATCATCATTTTATTTATTAGGGCGTGAAACTATTTGCTATCAAAGATAGTGCAACAGAGTATGTTATTAATAAAATAATAATATTTTCCCATTCATATAGCGCTAAGAACTGTGAGGTATCTAAGCGGTGCTTATTATTAACCACGGTGTGTGGTGCTCATTTATCGACCACGGAAGGATGAAAGGCTGAGTTTGGGCTTGCCGGGCTTCGAACTTGCGTTAGCAAGCTGTGCACGGATGTCAAAGCGAGCGCTGTACTCGCTGTGCCACTTGACAGGCTACAATGAAGTGGCACAGCGAGTAGAGCGCTTGACCGCCTATAGACCGGTTAAATTATTTATATTAACCCACTCTGTGTCGTCTGCCTTTTTCAGAGCCCTCTAAATGAAAGGGGATCAATTCGGCGGTGATAGTGCGCGGTAGAAAACATTATGCCACTTTCAACGAACAAGTTCAACTTCAGCGGTCTTTAATGCTACGCTATTGTAATTATATTTGGTATAAAGTAATGTAAAGGGTTACTTACAGTACAATTACAATTTCCATTGTCTACGAGTGGTGCAGTCCGAAAATACGACTCCGCGTGTGCCAACGATCTTTCGCATAGTGATATAATATGTAAAAGTGGTTTCGTTTCAGAAATGTCATCTTTATCTTCTCTTACGTTTTAGCAACACTCCTTCAAGAGAAGTCTTTCATCACAATCTCTGTCTGTCAAGGTCAAAACACAATACAACCTTATAGTCTGCTTCGTGAGCCTCTCCGGGGCCCGAGAAAAAAATGAAGCAGCTGACCTTCACTGTGAACGAGCATAAATTCTTACTTTGCAACATTCTGTGTAAAGCCATCTGTAGCAGTTGGTTTTTGCATGCCATGTTTGTATATTGTTTGCGTGATATTAAAAAAAGTTTGTTTAAAGGACGTTATGGTTCTAAGTACAGCCGAAAGACCCCTGAAAATAGCAAGTTATGGTAAGCTATGAAAAATAACTCGCACCAACACCATGCACTGCTAAGACTAACACCCAGGACATCAAAGATGACATCGCAAATGTCATTGATGAAATCACTGATGACATCACATGTGTATGTACTTTTCATGAAATTTGTGTACTAGGGATTTTCATTATAATGTTCCGAAAAAAGTGTCAAGGATATTGCAATAAATATCATACCGTTATTAGTGCTTTGAACGATGCATTTAAATCAATAAATAGCATTGTATTATGCAATTCTATGTAGTAACTGAGCTGCTAATGGAGAAAGATAGCATTGTGTGCAGAGTACAAGATAAAAGTATAATATTTGTAATGTTAATATGTAGAATAATGAAATGATAATTGTCTTGAAATGTTGGAAAATTCACAAAATGGGGGTGTTCTGAAGACGTTATTCGTATTGTGTGATTGCTTAGCTGTATGCAATGAGGGAATGGTACAGAGAGTAAAGTGGACGCCGTCCGCGGACACCGCGGCTGTTCGTGGACAGGGCGTGGTAAATCCGGGTTTTTCCAGGAAATCCAACATGGAAAGAAGACTGTACGGATCAGCCAATCAGATGTCGAGGTTGTGGATTTGTGTTGAAAGAGACTGTGTGTGGTGAAGATGGCAGAAGTGGAGAAAGTCAGGGTGTTGGTGCTCGGAGATATGTTTGTGCATGGTTTACAGCAGTACGCTGAATGCAGGCATGTTGCAAAGAACTTTGATGTCAAAGGATTGGAGGTGGTGTGGAGCACTGTGCCTGATTGCAATGTACAGGGAATTGTACAAGTTTGTGCGGATATGGCCACGATGAACAGTCCGCATGTGGTAGTTTTGCACTATGGTGCTTTCCATTTGGGCAACGTCAGTGCCCCTACTTTGTTGGCTGATTTGGAACGCTTGGTTCAAGCCGTAGTGAAGATCCTTCCAAATGCGAAAGTAATTTTTTCTGGATTACTACCTAGGGCAATATGGGACAATAGTTCAGTTTTTTGTCCTCAGCAAAACATTGCTAGGTGTGTCATCAACCGAGGCATGTGTGCCTTCATGCTTAGAGCTGGTATGTTCTTCTGTAACAAAGAGAATATTGATGCCAGTAATGCTGTTAATTTTAAAGAAGATGGCATTTCTTTATCTTTTACCGGAAATGCCTTTTTATTTTGGAATGTAAGGGTTGCTTTGGAGAAGGTTATGTGAAGATTTTAGAAGTAAAGTAAGAAAAAAAAACAAGAAAAAAAATATAAAATAACAGGTGTCTGTCAAGCATCTGTAAAAAAAAAACGGCTCTTTTCAGAGCCAACTTCAAAGGGGAAATGGGGCACACTATTTAAATTTACATTCACCACGCTCAGATTTTCGATGTGTCCACGGACATGGCGGTAGTCCGCGGACATGAAAATCACTATGAGGGGTTTAGTATGTTCTATGTTACATGTCAGGGATATTATGGTTAAGTTGTGTTACTAAAAACCTATGAAATTCAGTGAAAAAACTTTGTTAAAGGGACGTTATGGTTCCAAGTAAAACCGAAAAACCCTTGAAATTCGCCAGTTATGGTAACATAAGCAACCATAACTCGCGCCACCGTGCACTGCTAACACTAACACCCAGGACATCAAAGATGACATCACAAATGTCATTGATGACATAACTGATGACATCACATGGCTGGCTCTCCCTTTTTATCCTTTACTGACATATCGAAGCCACATAATTTTCTACAGTAACAGTCAGGAAGTAAAAATTGAAAAGGTACTATATTTGTAGACTTGGGGTCCTGTCACATCATATATGAAACATGTACATAGCGGAAGATACAGGCTTGAAAGAGAGGAATCCTTTCTGTGCATGAAGATAATCATTATGGTTATCAGCTGTTGGGGGTCCTGACCCACGTTTAAGCTACCCTGCTACAACATTTGGTGCTGTGGGCTTAGGAAATTCAAGATGGCGGAAAACCCACATGTGCGCCGAAATCCAGGAAAGCTGCGCAGTTGTGCGCACACCAAAATGGTTACCTAACTTGCCACCCACCAGGGTAAAGAAAGGTCTTTGTTAACAAAATCCACTTTTACTGATGTCAAAAAGTTGCTGAAATCGTGACTCATTGGACCACTTTAAAGATTCAACCCTTTTTGTGGGGTTCCACATAACCATCTTACTGTAAGGAGCCCCATCAAAACAATGTTAAGCAAGGATTTACTACCATGTAAGAACCATTCCTGTTTAGAATGCATTAATCCAAGAAAATTCCAAAAATGGGTGCAGTACCAGTACTCACCACTATCCAAAAGCCGGCGTTTTAAAACCACTCTGTGTGTTTCTGAAGGCAAGCCAAAATGCCTATTTGAAACCTTGCAACATGTGCAAAATATTTACTGAACACCAGCAGACATTGGCAGAATGGAGTTTTGTGTGCCTACAAAATCTGGGAAATGAAGAGCCCAAAAACAATGCTTATAACAAAAATGCTATGGAGTCAGCAGCTTAAGCCTAACTGCAACTGGATTTAAAACCACCAAAATCGAAAATGTTAAATTAAATGAGTGACCTATGTTTGGTGTCACATGCCTTTGTAACTGTTGAAATGTCATAGTTTTGCACTTAGAATCAGCATTCTAGCTGCATGTGTAAAATTACAAGTTATTTTAAAAGCAACAAAAAGTTAGCTGAAGGTCTGGCTTAAGGAACTTGATTTTGCCTAGCAACGGATCCCATCAGGAGTGAAACTTGAGTCACAACTATGTTCCCAGGCCAATGTTCCTTTTGCTGCCCACACTAAGGATATGCCATCTATCTGATAATTGAATTTCCTGTGCTCTGCCAGAGAGTGAACAAAGCCCTCTCCACTCAGGCAAAGGTTTTTATTACAGACGTCGTAAAAAGTGGCTTCCTCCTGGAGAAGCTGGGAGGGGCACTGCCTGTGAGAAGCAAGCTGGCTTGGCAGAAACTGGAAAGACTGGTTTCTGTACCATGTGACCTGAAAAGACACACCCCTGCAGCAAGGATATGGTTTTATAAAAAGGGGGATAATTCATAGTGCGGACATGTGAAAATTTTATAAATGATACCATAATTCTTGTGATTTTTCTGCCCACAGTTTAAGACGTGGTAGGAACCGGTGGTATGTTCAGGGGGGTTTTAGCGGAAAAGTGGATATTACTCTAAATGTGTGCATGTTAAAAATCTGAAACTTCATCAGTTAATGTCCCTACCCCCTGCACACATGTATGTAAAGTTGGGTCCATGTCGGAAATTGAAAAAGCAGTTAAAAAGTCAATTATGTACACCCTTTGAATGCAAGCTCCGAGAATGAGCAGATTTGGACATAGACATGGCTAAATTCAGCCACACCATGTATATGTAATTTCAAACAACTGTGTAACTCTGAAGTATGGATTTTGATCATATATATATTTGGGTGCACAGATGATAAGGGAGGATGTTTCAAGAGATCATAAAATGACATCAATCTGACTCACAGTTCAGTTTGCCAATCAAGCGGAGGAATGGAAGCCTGACCAATGACGAATGAGAGGGGCAAGTCTAGTGATGCAACACACACACCCATTCTCAAGAAACAGATAAAAGCAGAGAGTCAGGACACATAGAGACATTCAATTTCATCTGCCGCTGGAAGCCCTGCCGGAAAAATCCATACTTACCTCCATCAAACTCCAGAAAGCCAAACTAGAGACTTCAATCTATCCAGAGCAGAGACCAGACCAGAGAGAAAGCAGTGCTGTGCCTAGCAGAGACCAGACCAGAGAGAAAGCAGTGCTGTGCCTAGCCGAGACCAGACCGGGCGCTGTGAGCAGAATCCGGAAAGACCTGACCAGACTGAAGATCGTGACCAAGTCGCTTTCCTGTTCAAAATCTCTTGTGAGTACTTAGCAAAACTCAGAACACATCTCTTAGTTTAAATTCATCTAATTCAATCTATTTAACCTAAGTAGAACTGCCTCCTATCTGTCACCTGTCATTTCTAGTAAAATTTGTCATTTTGAAAAAGTGTGCGTTTAAAATTTACAAAACCAAAAACGACCTTTACTAAATTACTCATATCTCCGCAACCGTTTGGGCTAGAGACTTGCAATAACTTTTATTTGGAAGCTGAGATCCCAGGCTTTCCTAGGACCCCAAAACGGTAGAGATAGTCCTTGCGGTTCCTTTGTAATAGCGCTCGGCGCATCCGCGAATTTTGCCGCGATTTGCAATTTCTTCACATGTAAAAAAACTGCTGCTGCCTGATTTCATTTGCCAGAAATTCGTTTAACCTGCTAACTATCCCTGCATCATTGCTAGTGTGAGCCTGGACTAATATTAACTAGATACCACTCATCCTGAACCTCTAAAAGGGAATTAAGAGCGTTTCCAGCATATTTCTCATTCATTGCTAGCACCTATCAAAGCATTTGCCTGTGTTTTCAAACTTCTGTTTAAGCTTGCTGGATTGAACTGAATTACAGTTGATTGCATTTCTGAGAACTGTGTGTTTTCCTTCCATTTCCTTGCCTTGCATCAAGGGGGGGAGGGGAGTAGCCAGAGAAAAGTGATTACATTGTTTGGTTGAAATCATATTGCGTATTTTCTGTACTGCATTCATTGAATATCGCATCCACCTGAGCCTACATAAAGCATCCTCTACCACATTATACTTTTGTTCCTATTTACCAGTGTGCTACCTTATCCATTTCATGTCAACTCATTAGTGATTAAAGAAGTGTGCTAGTGCCAGATTCTCCGTTGTTAATATTTACCATATCAGATTAAGTGTGATATTCAATTATTAATTTATTAAAAAGTGTGATATATATTTTAATTTATCAAATAAACCTTTTAAACTTGCAAAACAGAATTACTTCTTGGCTCAGTGGGGTCAGGGGGATTCCAAGAGAGGGGTGTTATACAAGGGTAGTCATCCAGAACGCATGAACTGGACCTAAAGATATATCAATAAGGGTTTTCATTCAGTATTCTAGACTAGGCGTTAACTTGGCTGTAGTGCTGAATTGAATCCTCTTACACAGCACTTTGTCATAGTTTTATTTTTATTACTCTACCTTCCCTCTATATGCTCATATTTGTATACATTATACTCACTCTCCATAGAGTGAATGGGAAAAAATGTTTTCTCGCGTCTAGAGCCCAAACCGCTGGACGGATTTCCACCAAATTTGGACCAGGAGCAGCGGCTTGGTCCCGAAAGCGTGCTTTTGCAAATTTGGTGAAAATTCGTCCAGTAGTTTTTTTTTAAAATGACCAAAAAGTAGGTAAAAAAAAATTAGTGATATCTGTGTTCGGTTTGCGGATACACTTCCCTGTTCGCTCCACGGAAAGTGTCCTGATTGGCCAATCGTCTTGCGTGATGTTCGCGGACATGCAAAGTGTTCGCTGATTGGACGGCATGGAGCGTGAAGCGCGTCAGATTTTTCGGTAGCGCCCGCCATATTGGATTCACGGACGTCCCCGGACAGCGCGGTGAAACTTTGTTCAAAATGTGTATTTTGTGTGTTGGTGTAAAATGTAAATTGTGTAAAATGTGTGTTGGTGTGTAGGAGTGTTTGGGGAGGGTGGGAGTGTGTGAGATAGGATGAAAGTTGTGTTTTTTATGTGTTAGATGTTCTTTTTGTGTTCGATTTGTATGCGGACATCACGGGTGTTCTGAAATTTTCTAAATAAACTGACTAGGGGGTGTTCTAAGGAGTCAAAATGTGTCCGTTTTGTTCGCAAGCAAAGTGAAACTGTTCTAAGAACACTCGCGGTGTCCGGGGAATGTTCGTAGGTGGTGTCCTGAGGACGCTGTCCGTATTGTTCTCTGCCAAGTTGAATGTGTTCTAAGAACACGCGCGGTGTCCTGAAATGTTTGCAAATAAACAAAATGGGGGTGTTATGAAGACGCTTCTAAGAACAC
Organism: Ambystoma mexicanum; assembly: GCF_040938575.1. Lineage (NCBI taxonomy): Eukaryota > Metazoa > Chordata > Amphibia > Caudata > Ambystomatidae > Ambystoma > Ambystoma mexicanum. Next base: position 982,815,780 of record NC_090926.1, on the reverse strand, counting down.
TCGCGGTGTCTGGGGAGTGTTCGTAGGGGGTGTCCTGAGGACGCTGTCCGTATTGTTCTCTGTCAAGTTGAGTCTGTCCTAAGAACACTCGCGGTGTCCTGAAATGTTCGCAAAAATAAACAAAATGGGGGTGTTCTGAAGACGCTTCTAAGAACACTCGCGGTGTCCGGGGAGTGTTCGTAGGGGGTGTCCTGAGGACGCTGTCCGTATTGTTCTTTGTCAAGTTGAATGTGTCCTAAGAACACTCGCGGTGTCCTGAAATGTTCGCAAATAAACAAGATGGTGGTGTTCTGAAGACGCTTCTAAGAACACTCCCGGTGTCCGGGGAGGGTTCGTAGGGGGTGTCCTGAGGACGCTGTCCGTATTCTTCTTTGTCAATTTGAATGTGTCCTAAGAACACTCGCGGTGTCCTGAAATGTTCGCAAATAAACAAGATGGGGGTGTTCTGAAGACGTTTTTGAGAACACTCCCGGTGTCCTGGAATGTTCGTAGGGGGTGTCCTGAGGACGCTGTCCGTATTGTTCTCTGTCAAGTTGAATGTGTCCTAAGAACACTCGCGGTGTCCTGAATTGTTCGCAAATAAACAAGATGGGGGTGTTCTGAAGACGTTTTTGAGAACACTCCCGGTGTCCTGGAATGTTCGTAGGGGGTGTCCTTAGGACGGTGTCCGTATGGTTCGTTGTTAAGTTGAAAGTGTTCTAAGAACTATCGCGTTGTTCTGAAATGTTCGTAGGGGGTGTCCTGAAAACGGTGTCCGTATTGTTCGCTGGCAAGTTCAAAGTGTTCTAAGAACACTCACATTGTTCGCGGACATTAAAAGTTTCCCATAGATCATAATTGAAATGTTTGACTCTATGGATGTGATATGCTGCGGTGGTTGTTGCCAGGGCATAGAGTCTTGGGTGCATGGCCATTTGGCCATGCACCCAAGACTCTATGCCCTGGCAACAGCCACAGCAGCATATCACATTCATATTTGTTTATAACTTTGGGTGAAAAACAAATGTACAAGGAACAAAGGTATTAGATACTATGGATGTGATGTGCTGCTATGGTTGTCCTTATTATTGTATACTTACTGTTTGGTCTAGTAATGGGAGTCCATGTTTTTTTTCTTCATTTCTGTGATAAAAGAAAATAGCATGTTAGTATTAGTATTTTGTAATGACTTATTACATTGTATAAGCAATATACTTTTATTTTTTTTCGACCCTCATATTTAGTAGAGTACAAATCAGAGTACTCTGCAATTTGCTCAGTTTCTGTATTTGTTGCTAAAATCATTGGGTCTGTGGGAGAAAAAAAAATCCATGTTGGATTTAAAAAAAAACAAACCTTTTTCTGTTATGCTACAGTTTATTTGTTTGTTTGTTTTCAGTGTTCACTTGTTGTTTCTGGCTAATGCTTTATACTTTGCTTTGTTGTACTTCTTTTGGAACAGTAACAGATTCTTCATTTGTTTTGATATTATAAAATTTTGGAGCAGTTAGATACCAATTGGCGTATTCTAACTGTCTATTTTTTTAATATATTGTAGTGGTTTTCATTTACCTATTTGGATATTGTTAAATTTTGGGACAGTTAGATACCAATTGGCGTATTCTAACTGTGTATTTTTTGGCCTAATTTAGTGGTATTCATTTATCTGATTAGTTGTTGTAAAATCTTTGAGCTGTTAGATAGCTTTTGGAGTATTCTAACAGTTTATATTATTTTAACACACATTTATAATTTTGGGACAGTTAGATACCAATTGGCGTATTCTAATTGTGTATTTTTTGTTCTAATTTAGTGGTATTCATTTATCTGATTAGTTGTTGTAGAATCTTTGAGCAGTTAGATAGCTTTTGGAGTATTCTAACAGTTTATATTTTTGTAACACAAATTTACTTAAAGTTTTAACAGTTTATTTATCAAATTTTGGTTTTAAGAACATCAAATAAACTTTTGTAAGATTTGCTGGTAATCTCTGCTTTAGAGTAATGGTACTATCATTACATTCAAACCATCCACATTTCTTTTTTATGTATGCAGTGTAGTGCCCTGAATTGGTTGTGGCTCCTGCGTGGTAGATTATACCTATTGTTGTGAAGGTTTTCTTACCAAGTGATATTTGACCATGTGTGAATCCAGTCAGCTTGCAGTTGTTTTTGGTACCATCTGCATTGTAACGTAGAAGCATTAGTATTACGTATTTACTATGTGTTTGTATTACTAACGTGGAGCGATTATCTGAATTGCAGGTAGAGCATAATCTACCATGGTTTGCATTTTGTACAAGTTGCTGAAATTGAATGGATTCACAATTTGGTATTGATATATATATGAAGCGTTCATTGGGGATTTCTTCTTGTGTCACATTGTTGCAGAGAGTGCATGTATGTTTCCACATGTATGAAATCTGAAAGATTTCATTTATAGGTATGTTTTTGTTTTCCAGTACTTGTAGTAAGTACATTAGAAATTCTTGTGGATCTTCCTGTGAGTTTATAGTGAATTTCACAATTCCAGCACAGTAGTCCAATTGTCGTCTTATTCCAAAAACACTATGGGGCCAATTCATAGAATTCGGCGCACAAGTGGCGCACGCGGCTGGCGCACAGTGTGCGCGTGCGGTAGTCTGCGCCAGCCGCATGCGCCGAAACACATTCAGGCGCACAGCGTATTCATGGATTCCAAAATCCACAACCAGCCGTGGCGCAGAGTGGCGCAGCGACCCTGCAGCAGCGTCAGTTACGCCCCCAAGAACGCCCCTCGCGCAGGGAAAAGCCATCAAAATCCCCAATCCAGCGCAAAGGGCAGCAGCAAACGCAGAGCGGGGAGCGTGTATTTCAGGGGTGTGCGGGTGTCCCCACACGCGATAGGCCTGGGTACGTGGATTTCTGGGGTGCGCGAGAAATTCTACACGCGATTGGCCTGGGTACGTGGATTACAGGGGTGCGCGAGAAATTCTACACGCGATTGGCCTGGGTACGTGTATTACAGGGGTGCGCGAGAAAATCTACACGCGATTGGCCTGGGTACGTGGATTTCAGGGGTGCGCGAGAAAATCTACACGCGATTGGCCTGGGTACGTGTATTACAGGGGTGCGCGAGAAAATCTAAACGCGATTGGCCTGGGTACGTGGATTTCAGGGGTGCGCGAGAAATTCTACACGCGATTGGCCTGGGTACGTGTATTACAGGGGTGCGCGAGAAAATCTACACGCGATTGGGCTGGGTACGTGGATTTCAGGGTGCGTGAGAAATTCTACACGCGATTGGCCTGGGTACGTGGATTTCAGGGGTGCGCGAGAAAATCTACACGCGATTGGGCTGGGTACGTGGATTTCAGGGGTGCGCGAGAAATTCTACACGCGATTGGCCTGGGTACGTGGATTTCAGGGGTGCGCGAGAAAATCTACACGCGATTGGGCTGGGTACGTGGATTTCAGGGGTGCGCGAGAAATTCTACACGCGATTGGCCTGGGTACGTGGATTTCAGGGGTGCGCGAGAAAATCTACACGCGATTGGCCTGGGTACGTGTATTACAGGGGTGCGCGAGAAATCCTACACGCGATTGGGCCTGTGCGAGTGGGGCAGTGTATTACGTGGGTGTGCGGGAAGTTGAAGAGGTGAATTGCCAGTGTGGGTCCTCCCAGGTCTCACCTCTACCCCCTCCACGACCTCTGCAGGCAGCCCACACCACAGGGGACTACCCTGCACCCCTGGTCATGTCCCGCAGGCAGCCCATCCACCATGGGCATGCCCCCCAGCCAAGCCACATGTCCCCTTGCACCCCCACCCCCCAGCACCGTGGGGCACCTGCCAGCAGGCCCCCAACCATGTCCCACTCATGTCCCCTTGCACCCCCACCCCCCAGTCACCAGGGGCAGCCTCCACCAGGCCCCCACCCATGTCTCCCACCACCCCCACCCCTCCAGTCACCAGGGGCAGCCTCCACAAGGCCCCCACCCATGTCTCCCACCACCCCCACCACCCAGTCACCAGGGGCAGCCTCCACAAGGCCCCCACCCATGTCTCACACCACCCCCACCCCTCCAGTCACCAGGGGCAGCCTCCACCAGGCCCCCACCCATGTCTCCCACCACCCCCACCCCTCCAGTCACCAGGGGCAGCCTCCACCAGGCCCCCACCCATGTCTCCCACCACCCCCACCCCTCCAGTCACCAGGGGCAGCCTCCACCAGGCCCCCACCCATGTCTCCCACCACCCCCACCCCTCCAGTCACCAGGGGCAGCCTCCACAAGGCCCCCACCCATGTCTCCCACCACCCCCACCACCGAGTCACCAGGGGCAGCCTCCACAAGGTCCACACCCATGTCTCCCACCACCCCCACCCCTCCAGTCACCAGGGGCAGCCTCCACCAGGCCCCCACCCATGTCTCCCACCACCCCCACCCCTCCAGTCACCAGGGGCAGCCTCCACAAGGCCCCCACCCATGTCTCCCACCACCCCCACCCCTCCAGTCACCAGGGGCAGCCTCCACAAGGCCCCCACCCATGTCTCCCACCACCCCCACCACCCAGTCACCAGGGGCAGCCTCCACAAGGCCCCCACCCATGTCTCACACCACCCCCACCCCTCCAGTCACCAGGGGCAGCCTCCACCAGGCCCCCACCCATGTCTCCCACCACCCCCACCCCTCCAGTCACCAGGGGCAGCCTCCACCAGGCCCCCACCCATGTCTCCCACCACCCCCACCCCTCCAGTCACCAGGGGCAGCCTCCACCAGGCCCCCACCCATGTCTCCCACCACCCCCACCCCTCCAGTCACCAGGGGCAGCCTCCACAAGGCCCCCACCCATGTCTCCCACCACCCCCACCACCGAGTCACCAGGGGCAGCCTCCACAAGGCCCACACCCATGTCTCCCACCACCCCCACCACCCAGTCACCAGGGGCAGCCTCCACAAGGCCCCCACCCATGTCTCACACCACCCCCACCCCCCAGCAGGCCCCCACTCATGTCCCCTTGCACCCCCACCCCCCAGCAGGCCCCCACCCATGTCCCCTTGCACCCCCACCCCCCAGCACTGTGGGGCACCTGCCAGCAGGCCCCCAACCATGTCCCCTTGCACCCCCACCCCCCAGCAGGCCCCCACTCATGTCCCCCTGCACCCCCACCCCCCAGCACTGTGGGGCACCTGCCAGCAGGCCCCCAACCATGTCCCCTTGCACCCCCACCCCCCAGCAGGCCCGCACTCATGTCCCCCTGCACCCCCACCCCCCAGCACTGTGGGGCACCTGCCAGCAGGCCCCCAACCATGTCTCCCACCACCCCCACCCCTCCAGTCACCAGGGGCAGCCTCCACAAGGCCCCCACCCATGTCTCCCACCACCCCCACCCCCCAGTCACCAGGGGCAGCCTCCACAAGGCCCCCACCCATGTCTCACACCACCCCCACCCCTCCAGTCACCAGGGGCAGCCTCCACAAGGCCCCCACCCATGTCTCCCACCACCCCCACCACCCAGTCACCAGGGGCAGCCTCCACCAGGCCCCCAACCATGTCTCCCACCACCCCCACCCCTCCAGTCACCAGGGGCAGCCTCCACCAGGCCCCCACCCATGTCTCCCACCACCCCCACCCCTCCAGTCACCAGGGGCAGCCTCCACCAGGCCCCCACCCATGTCTCCCACCACCCCCACCCCTCCAGTCACCAGGGGCAGCCTCCACCAGGCCCCCACCCATGTCTCCCACCACCCCCACCCCTCCAGTCACCAGGGGCAGCCTCCACAAGGCCCCCACCCATGTCTCCCACCACCCCCACCACCCAGTCACCAGGGGCAGCCTCCACAAGGCCCCCACCCATGTCTCCCACCACCCCCACCACCCAGTCACCAGGGGCAGCCTCCACAAGGCCCCCACCCATGTCTCACACCACCCCCACCCCTCCGGTCACCAGGGGCAGCCTCCACCAGGCCCCCACCCATGTCTCCCACCACCCCCACCCCTCCACTCACCAGGGGCAGCCTCCACCAGGCCCCCACCCATGTCCAGGAACAGAGACTGCCATGCTTCCATGTGTGCATTCCGCACAGAGCCACCCATGTTGCAATAGAACACATGCACCAACCATGTGGTTCACACATCACTGTACTCACATGCCTGACCATGATGTCCCTGCACACACACATACGTACATGGCCTATGTCACACATACAGGCAGGTATCAGACAACCAGCACACTGCAACATGCCCTGTCTCACACAGTAATACTTGGCCACTTACCGGCCAACTCCAGATGGGTCTGCCTCCGAAGGATCTGGGCGTGGAGCGCTGGGTCTACGCGTTCCAGGACCCTCATCTGGATGTCACTCAGGCGTGCCCGGCCCCCCTCCGCGAGGCGCCGGGCCTTATTGAGGGTCCTGGACCTCAAGTCCTCCCAGCGCTTCTTGATGTGCTTGATGTCGCGGGTTGCCACCCCCTCCGCGTTGATGGCAACCACTACATCGTCCCAGATCCTCTCCCGTCCTTCCTTGTTGGCGCGTGGTCTTCCGAAGAGGGCATCATAATGCCCCAGGACATGCTCCACCAGGACACCAACTTCCTTCTCACTGAAGCTGGTGGCCCTCTGCCTCTCTGGCTGGGGGTCGCCACTGGTCTCAGATGGTGCTTGCCCCGACATGGCGACCCCCGAGGCAGGCGTGGGTGGGCAACTGGGTCCTGGGGCTGGGCTGTGGAGCGATGGTATCCCAGTCGGGAGTCTACTGTTCCAGCAGGCGTGGACACAGCAACTGGACCCCTGCAGATGGAGGATGTGCCGGCATCATCTGGCAGGGCACGTGCACGACGGCATCGGTGGATTCCATCAGCCTGGATGCCGTCGTGCTGGCAGAGGCAGTGGCGTCGGAGGCAGCAGCAGGCTCGATGTGGGAGGCATCATGGCTCGGGGCCATCAAGATCAGAGGGGCAGGCATCGGCCGGAGGGCAGGAGAACCCTGGGACGGCAGTGTCTTCTGTGTGGGAGCAGTTGGTCCAGCGGATAGGTGCGGAGCGGCAGCGGGCGGAAGAGGAGCGGCTCACCATGGTCAGGGCGGAGTTCTCCATGCGTCGGGCGTTGAGGCGGGCTGAGTGCCTCGAGGAAGCTCGCAGGGAGTTTGAGGTGGACACAGGGTTGTCCCTGCGAGACCTCGGGGCCAGGACAGAGTCCCGCCTCCGGGACATCGACATGGAGTTCGATGATGCCCTGGCCGGCAACATCACAGAGTGAGCCGCAGGACTTGCCCGCTGCCATTGTATATAGTTCTTTAGTTAGTTAGTGTTAGGTTTCCTTTATTTTTTAAGTTTTTTTTGGACCGCTCGGACAATGGCCACTTTTCTGTATATATATTTTTTATTAGTTAGTAGTAGTAGGTTTCATTTATGGTGTTGGGCTCATGGACCCTGGGATATTCTTGTACATAGTTTGATGTTTGGAAAACATTTGTTGGATTTATATTTGTGTTCACCATGAGGCAATGGTTTTTCCTTATTTTTTCCCCCCATTATTTTGCTTTGGACTACATTAGTTTTTGGATTCCTTTGTTTTTTGATTTTTTCTATTAGTTCTCGGACATGGACCATTTGTTTTGTCATCCCCATTGTTGTGTGTTTTATTTCTTTACTTCATTTTCATCTTTAATACATATATTTATTACTTACATTTGTGGTATTTTCTCATTGGTTTCATGCATGTCATGATATGGGTTTTGACATTCACTTGCACCCATTGTGTATGTGTGTGTGACGGACATGTGTTCATTTACATACTTGCCATTGGGGTTGTATCATGTAATTGCATCTACTATGTGGGTGGATGCAATCCTTGGCTGGGTGTTTGTGCTGGGTATGCTGCCCATTACTGCCATGATTGCGTTTCGTCAGGACCTGGGGGCAGGGGGACATGAGTGGGGGCCTGCAGGGGGTGGGGGTGCAAGGGGACATGAGTGGGGGCCTGCTGGGGGGTGGGGGGGGTGGGAGACATGGTTGGGGGCCTGCTGGGGGGTGGGGGTGCAAGGGGACATGGTTGGGGGCCTGCTGGGGGGTGGGGGTGCAAGGGGACATGGTTGGGGGCCTGCTGGCAGGTGCCCCACAGTGCTGGGGGGTGGGGGTGCAGGGGGACATGAGTGGGGGCCTGCTGGGGGGTGGGGGTGCAAGGGGACATGGGTGGGGGCCTTGTGGAGGCTGCCCCTGGTGACTGGAGGGGTGGGGGTGGTGGGAGACATGGCTGGGGGCCTGCTGGGGGGTGGGGGTGCAAGGGGACATGGTTGGGGGCCTGCTGGGGGGTGGGGGTGCAAGGGGACATGGTTGGGGGCCTGCTGGCAGGTGCCCCACAGTGCTGGGGGGTGGGGGTGCAGGGGGACATGAGTGGGGGCCTGCTGGGGGGTGGGGGTGCAAGGGGACATGGTTGGGGGCCTGCTGGCAGGTGCCCCACAGTGCTGGGGGGTGGGGGTGCAGGGGGACATGAGTGGGGGCCTGTTGGGGGGTGGGGGTGCAAGGGGACATGGTTGGGGGCCTGCTGGCAGGTGCCCCACAGTGCTGGGGGGTGGGGGTGCAAGGGGACATGAGTGGGACATGGTTGGGGGCCTGCTGGCAGGTGCCCCACAGTGCTGGGGGTGGGGGTGCAAGGGGACATGAGTGGGGGCCTGCTGGGGGGTGGGGGTGCAAGGGGACATGAGTGGGACATGGTTGGGGGCCTGCTGGCAGGTGCCCCACAGTGCTGGGGGGTGGGGGTGCAAGGGGACATGAGTGGGGGCCTGCTGGGGGGTGGGGGTGCAAGGGGACATGAGTGGGGGCCTGCTGTGGGGTGGGGGTGGTGGGAGACATGGTTGGGGGCCTGGTGGAGGCTGCCCCTGGTGACTGGAGGGGTGGGGGTGGTGGGAGACATGGGTGGGGGCCTGGTGGAGGCTGCCCCTGGTGACTGGAGGGGTGGGGGTGGTGGGAGACATGGTTGGGGGCCTGCTGGCAGGTGCCCCACAGTGCTGGGGGGTGGGGGTGCAGGGGGACATGAGTGGGGGCCTGGTGGAGGCTGCCCCTGGTGACTGGAGGGGTGGGGGTGGTGGGAGACATGGGTGGGGGCCTGGTGGAGGCTGCCCCTGGTGACTGGGGGGTGGGGGTGCAAGGGGACATGAGTGGGACATGGTTGGGGGCCTGCTGGCAGGTGCCCCATGGTGCTGGGGGGTGGGGGTGCAAGGGGACATGTGGCTTGGCTGGGGGGCATGCCCATGGTGGATGGGCTGCCTGCGGGACATGACCAGGGGTGCAGGGTAGTCCCCTGTGGTGTGGGCTGCCTGCAGAGGTCGTGGAGGGGGTAGAGGGGAGACCTGGGAGGACCCACACTGGCAATTCACCTCTTCAACTTCCCGCACACCCACGTAATACACTGCCCCACTCGCACAGGCCCAATCGCGTGTAGGATTTCTCGCGCACCCCTGTAATACACGTACCCAGGCCAATCGTGTGTAGATTTTCTCGCGCACCCCTGAAATCCACGTACCCAGGCCAATCGCGTGTAGCATTTCTCGCGCACCCCTGAAATCCACGTACCCAGGCCAATCGCGTGTAGATTTTCTCGCGCACCCCTGTAATACACGTACCCAGGCCAATCGCGTGTAGATTTTCTCGCGCACCCCTGAAATCCACGTACCCAGGCCAATCGCGTGTAGATTTTCTCGCGCACCCCTGAAATCCACGTACCCAGGCCAATCGCGTGTAGATTTTCTCGCGCACCCCTGTAATACACGTACCCAGGCCAATCGCGTGTAGAATTTCTCGCGCACCCCTGAAATCCACGTACCCCGCTCAATCGCGTATTTAACTTCCCGCGCGCCACTTTTTTGATGCACTGGGACTCTACCGCCTGCCTTCGTGTGGCGGCCGTGTTTCAGCTTGTGCGTGTCTTTGGCTGTGCGTGGCTTTGCCCTATTCGATTCCATGAATACGTGTGGTTCGAGTGCGTGTGGGCGTTCCGTCTGCTTCCCTGCAGTACATCCCCAGTTACGCCCTTATTTTCGCGTGTTGTTCCCCATTCCGCGCGTTACGCCCCATGTCCCGCCCACTTTCTGGTGTGTGCGCTGAGGTTGTGCGCTTTCACTGTGCGCGTCGCGCACGCCTTTCGCGATGTTGCAGTGACGTGTGCGCCATGCACGGGTTTGGCGCACATCCCGAGGAAGACACGCGCAGGGACTTCCATGAATCGCACGCGTGCGCGTGCGCCTCTTTTTTTCCGCTTGCGCCTGCTTGCGTGTAGATTTTCGGCGCACGTTTGTTCCATGAATCGGCCCCTATATGTGTTGTCAGGATTGTTTGCTGCATTTCTGTGAAGTACTAACATTTGCAAACACAATGGGTTTGTACTGTGTGAGTAAATGTTGTCAACAATTGGTGGTAATTGAAATAGAATATTCATTGCTACATTTGCATAGCAACTTACACCAACTATATTTGAGAATTTAAATGGTCCAGGTAGTTCTGTATCTAACTGCTTTTTTGGAGTTTGTTTTCCTTCTTTAAAGAAGTACCTGGTTTACTTTCTCTAATTGATTCTTTTTTGTTTGTGGTACTTGATGGAGTATTAGTTTCTTTTACTCTCTTTGGAGGATTTCCAGTGACGTCCTGTTGCATTTCAGTTTGATTTAGTTTTCTTTTACAACGTTTCAGTTTTTGTGGAACAGAATATGTGTTTAGATGGGGAGTGTATAGTGAGCGAAGTCTATTATATTCTAAAATGCAAGGAATATCAGCGTTTACTTTACTTGCATCAAAGTTGATTAGAAATAGACCGTCAAGTGTACGTAAGCATAATAGTGCTACGTAGCTCATGCCTTCTTTAAAGACTGTGTTACCAATATCTATCATTGCTTTGTCTAGGGTAAGACCTTGTGATTTATGAATTGTGACTGCGTATGCAAGAGTTAGAGAAAATTGTTCTCTGCTTACATACATATCTTTGAAGAGAAGGAATCTAGCTGTTGAGCGTCCTATCCGTTTTACTTCTGAAAGTTTTTCAAAGAGTATATTGACAAACTGAATTTTGTTGTCACGTGGGTATGTTTGAAAGCCAACAACTGTACCCAGTGCTCCATTAACTAGTCCTTGGCCCACGTCAAGGTTACGTTTAAGCATTACTCTGCAATTTAAGGATAATTTTAACATCTTTTCTAAGCCTGCTGTGTTTGAGATTGATTTTTCTAAATTATTTAGTCTTGTTGTGGCTTGGTCACACATGGGTAGTGTCATACCATGTACATCTAGTTTGTCTGTGGCGCTAATTTCCATTATTGGTTGCATTTCTTTACTTAGCATGATTTCATTGAATTTGAAACAGCTTGCAAGAGTTGGCATTGAAGCCATACAATTGACATTTTTGTGGGCTAATTGTTCCATAACATCTGTAGCACATGCATTATCGCCATAAAGTGCATTAATGTGCCGGTTTTTCAATGTTGCTTCTGCTTCTTTAGAAAGTATACCAACTCTCAAACTTTTTAAAATGTTGGCATACGTGAGATCTGCAGATTGGCGCATGTTTTCTGTTAATTCTCTGTATTGGAAATGTTGCCAAAGGTTGACATTTCCAATGCTGCCAACAGTTTTACGGCAGAGTTTGTGCCCTAATGTTTTAAAAATAGGTTCACCTTTTACTGGTGTTAATTGAAGCAGATCTCCAAAAACAATAATGTGTTTTCCTACAAAGAGCTCTTCATAGTCTGTTTTGAGTACTTCTTGTAATCTGAGGTGAATCAAAGCTAACATCAGGTTGGAGACCATGCTCACTTCATCTATTAGTAGCATTTTCATTTGTTTCAATACTCTGCGTAATTCCATTGCAGCTTCTGCAGAAAGTTTGTAATAGTCTAATTTGTTCTGGTGTTCTACTGGTAATAGTAGTAATCGGTGTAATGTAACACCACCTATGTTGTAGGCAGCTAAACCTGTGGGGCAGTGACAACAGCTGACAGTTGTCATGATACCTACCTCTAAGGAGCCAGGCTGGACCCAGCAACCCCAGAGGCAGACATCTGTCGGGGGGGATTCTGCCGGGGTCGGCCGGGCCGTCCGCAGACCTCCGGGCAGGGAGGCCCCAACTCCTCCCGTGTATATCTCGGATCGAGACAGAGTATGAGGCACACACAAGGAGCAAGGCAACTTCTGCCGTTTATTATGCAAACGGCAGGGATGGGTCAAGGAGCGTACGCGTTCGTCCTGACACACACACAATAGTGGGGCTCGCAGGCCCTTTTTACTACATTATGACGCGCTACTTGCGTCATTCCAAAAAGTTACCAAAAGAACCTATCGCCACTCTTGATTGGTTGCTCGAGTGGTGGGGTTAGTATAGTACGCATATAGAGAATGATATTAGTGGTTAAGATGTAGTCAGGTGGTATATCTGGGTTGTCCCTACAATTAGATACATAAGAATTGTTACATGAAGACCCCTGAGGATTGGCTAACGTTACTGACGTCTGAGATAAGAACCTCATGTTCTGATTGGTGCATCCGTGAGCTCCCCAGCCTGGGACCACCGTTGTTCCCAGCACACGGTGCACCTGTGGTTGCAACAGTGTTTCAATATGGGTACGTGCAGGCAATGTGAGGATTTATTCATAGGTGGGAGACTGACCGTTCCCACTGTAGCAGGTGTCCATTGAGCCTTTCAAGTGTGTCGGCCTGCGTCTCGTAGCGAGGTACCCAGACGCCTTTTCTCTCCTGGGTTTTGGCATCTCGTCAGGTTCGGCTTGGTCACGTGGGGAGGGACCGTGTTTGAGGCATAATTCTGCACAATTAATATTGTTTTTCCACTGTATGTCTGGTTTAATTTGCAGATATGATTTTAACATTGGTACGTGGAGTGCGAGGTTGCAACATCGTGCCTTTGAAGATTTGTTTCTTGACTGTGGGTTTGCAACATTACGACCTTGGCTGGTTGCTCCACTGGGTTCTTTCTGCAGGCTCAGCAACCTGACTTTTGCTTTGTTAATGTCCACGGGAACTCTTGCTTGAGGCCTACTTGGGCCTGGTGCACGAGTAATCCATTTAGTGCATGGATGCTTTAGGTTATAGTGGCATACAGTTTCATGGCCAGTATCGTGTTTCCATTATATCTCTCATGATGGTAACGGGTTTCAAGAGAAGCGTGAGCAAGCGTTATAAATGAGCTCATGGTGCGTCTTGCGTTTCTGCATTCTGAAAGCCTATGTAAAAATAATAAAGATGCACGTCCGTGAATAAGCCTGTCGCCTACGTCAGAGCACTGAGTATGTTCTTCGTGTAGATTGGTGTGGAAATGTTCAGCGTGTATAATAGTTCAGCGGTGCTTCCCGTTATCTAGGTCGTCATGGCATCTCTAACGATGTGTAGATTTCAGTCTAGTTGGTCCGTGCCGCAGGTGTCGGCATGGCCAGTGCGGGCTGTTGGGCAGGCAGATGGACACATCCGTATGTTTCTGTACCAGGGTATTTGGTCATCTGGTAAATGGGCAAACTCTTCTCGTGGCGGGTGTCTGGGCCGCGACCCTCTAGGCCAAGCGCGAGAGGTGAAGGACGGGAGTCTGGTTTTCCATTCTCCCACTTCAGTCCCCCCTCTGGTCGACTTGTCGACCACAAACATATCCTTCTCGTTATCTCCTCTTACTCTCCATATCTTGGTTATCCCTCCGAGATGTCCATAATGGTTTACGTGATCTTCAAATGACCAATACATGTATTCGCATGTTCCTCCAGGAGTACAGTACACCCATCTTCCTATGTAGCTCCTAGGGTTCCTTGGGTTCTCGATCTTCACTGATGGTGGGTCTAGATGATTGGCGATGATTTGGGTGCGCAACTTCTCCCTTTCGTGTATTATCACACCTGTGTGCTGGCCGTCATCCGCTGGCATCAAGGGGTGCATTCCCACCATTTCCAGCAACTCATCAGTTGAGCGCGCCTTCCGGGCTTTCCAAAATCTAATTATTATCAGTGCAGCTCCAGCCAAAATAGCACATCCCACTATTATTTTCAGTCCATCTGACAGCCAAGATGGCATCCATGACCATAATAGTGAAAACCAGCTTTTATCCTTGTTTACGCCGTTACTTTCGTCCATCATTTTGGAGTGCATCTGGGCCAATTGTGAAACTGCTTCTGTTAGTGTACCATTGTCGGCATCGTTGGCAGGTATGAACGTGCAGCATGATTGTCCTATCTTTGCACAAACTCCTCCTTCCATTGCTGTGAGAAGGTCCAATACATATCTGTTCTGTAGTGCTACCATCCTTACAGCTCGCAGCTCCTCTTTAATTGCGTTAAACCCATTTACTGTCGAATTTATGGTCATCATTAGTTCCCATCTGGTTATTTGCAGCCATTTTGCGTTTGCGTATGCCTGCAGTCCCGGATGTATTATTGAGGAGAAGAACATTGCTGCTCTGCTGAATAGTCTGTGTTCTGGCGGTATTGATGTTAGTTCCGTTTCCGACCTTCCCCACAGATAATTTCCTGTTAATGGCTCTCCTTGTCTTTTTCTCCTGTTTAGGACAGTATCATTGCTGTTGGTCCTGTTTTCTTGCTCCTTCTGGAGTGGTGCAGATCTCTTTCTTCTCCTGTCTCCTTCATCCATTTTCGGAAATTTCGCCACATCGACATGCTTCTTAGGTACCACTAGTGATGGTACATTGACGTGTACCATTGTGCACACACCACTCCACAGGGGAGGCAGTGTATGATATGCCTTTTCTCCACAGGCCCAATAATGGTCCATTATTACTGCTGTTCCCGCTCCCCCCTCAGGTAACTCCATCACACTTGCACAATTGGTGTTATATCCCACGTCCACCTCTCCTTTATGCTGGTAACATACTTTGGGCGCAGTCAATGGTAATATAGTTATCGGGTCTTCATCTTCTTCTACCCACGTGAGCATTGGTACATACTTGATCCATGTCGTCCAACATCGATGATTGTGTGTCTCGATGGTTGAGATAGTTTCTTTTGTTACCATGTTGCTGCCAACCACTCCTATCTCCCAGCTGGTACCCAGGAACACCTTTCCTGTTATCGTCAGTAATGGCCTCTCCCAGCATCCTTGTTTACCCGGAACTTCCGTGGCGTACCAATCACATGGTAGATACTGCAGTGTTACCTTCTTTGTTTCTCCTTTTTCAGGGCCACTTGTTATGTATCTGAATGCTTCAGCATGTAAACTGGTCTTGTGATAACTCAGATAGGTCTTGAGGAAGTTGTTTTCATATGGGTATGAGTCTCGTGTTTTCCATGTCATGTGCACTACTGTTCCTTGGAATCTTCCTTTCGTTTGGAACAGGGCCAAATATATTATGCACTGTGCTGTTTTTTCATCTATTTCTGTGGCAACAAATGTTCGTGAAGCGCTCATGGCGTATGGTATTAATGAGCAAACGTAACAGCTATCCTCAGTTGTCTGCTTACCAATGCGGGTCATGTGCTGGTACCATATGTTGTTTGTGACGTGTGCTGAATCTTGTACATAATTATCAATACCTTTATTGTCTGAGTATGTGCTGCGTTTAACTTTATTTCGCTTTTGTTCATTGTTACTGTTACCACCTGACGTAACACCTGTTGCAGCAGGGAGGTGGGGTACATTAGGTTTGGGTGCAGCAAAAAAACTCATAGCATAGCTGTACTGCCATACAGAGGCAGCCAAAACTCCGGTGATCATAAAAATCCCTATTATTTTTATTACATATGCTAACCTCACCGACATTTTTGCTCTTACCTTGCTGCAGTCCTGGCAGCGTATTCTTGCGACGTTAA
The DNA here is from genome assembly GCF_040938575.1 of Ambystoma mexicanum. NCBI lineage: Eukaryota > Metazoa > Chordata > Amphibia > Caudata > Ambystomatidae > Ambystoma > Ambystoma mexicanum. The sequence goes on along the minus strand of NC_090926.1, from coordinate 982,800,018 downwards.
AGTTGCCCGCCTAAAAATTCTCAAAAAGTGCTTGTTATTAAATGTTAGTTTTGTTTCATTAAGCTCTCCCTATCAAATAGTCATTCAGTGCCCAGGTGAAGAGTTGCTCCCACGCTACTCTAAGTGATCGGTCTCTCAAGACCGGCAAGTATGGGCGGAGGTGGGGCATGTAATTTTCTATGGCCAGGAGGAAGGCCGTGTAGTATACACGTACCCTTTTCTTTTTTAAGTATGTTGGCCTTTTTATTTCGTATACAAATTGGTGTGACAATTCTTCTGGGTAACTATCGTCTGGCAGCACCATCTACGCCTGCACACTGAATTTGTTAGATAACTTTTCTTAACAATACAATATTACGCAGCTCCTGTATGTGCGAGAGAAAAAGAGAACATTCACGTGTTTACATGTGTATTGGTGCAAGCGAAGTCCTTAGTTTTTATTACAATTGTATTTAGTAGTCAATGGGGGGGGGGTTTGCTCAGATGGCGGGAGCAGTTTTACTCTTTGAACGTGTGACCATGGGGTGGGCAGTGTGGGGATCACCCCCTTCTTCGTCCGTTATTCTCTCCGAGGGAACAATTGGGTCGTTGTCTGTGGTTGTGTTTTCTTCCGCTGCCGGGGATGTTGTTGGCGTTTTTCCAATGGACCTGTCGTTGGCGCTGGGGCGGGTCTGCAGTTTGTAAATTTTTACATCATGCAGGTGGTTCCACGCACGCTTATCCTTTAGTTTTACTGCTCTTGTTGATACGTCCTCTACTAAATGGGGGCCAGTGAACCTCTGCTGGTTCCACTTTCTATTAAAATTTCGAAGTAGTACGTGGTCACCTTTGGCAAGTTGGCACAAGTTCTCCTTTCCCAATTCTGTATTTTCGTCTATTTCTTGGTTGCTGGTGGACCCGCCCCGTGTGCGCTCGAGCTGTTGAGACACAAACACAACGCTAGTAATCAAAGAAGACACATATTGATACATTTCATCACCTAACACATTCGCAGAACTTTCTTGGTCGGTGAATGCCCTTGACGTTGGTGTTAGGGGAAGGCGCATTTGGCGTCCAGTAACCACCTCGTGTGGGGTGAGGTGGTGGTCGGACCCTGGCCTGTTTCTAAGTTCGAACAGTGCTAACGGAAGGCAATACAACCAACTTTTCTTTGTTGTTTGCTGTATTTTAGCAATTGCCTCCTTCAATAGGCCATTCAGGCGTTCACATACACCATTGGCCTGTGGGTGGTACGCACATGCAAATTTGTGTTTAATGTTCAGTAGGGATGTGATATGCTGGAACATTTCATTTGCGAAATGGGGTCCGTTGTCTGATCTTAACACCTCGCACACTCCCCACCTGGGGAATACCTCCCTTACTATAAATTTGGCTGCTCTAAACGCATCAGGGTGTGAACAGGGCCCTGCTTCGATCCACCTAGAAAATGGGCATACTACTACTATCATGTATCTATTGCCTTGACAAATGTTGATCATATCAACATAGTCAATGTGGAGGTGCCGAAAAGGTCCTTCTGGTCGGGGTATGGTACCTCTTATCACCTTTAAAGTATGACCGGCCGTGAACTGTTGACATGTAAGGCAATTGCTGATAAAATTTGACACATGGGATGTTAACTCGGGACAGAACCAATCTTCTCTAATTCGTGCTGCTATTATTTCTTTGCCTGTATGGGCAGGGTGATGTAATTGGTTCAAGGCGGTATTTAACAATGCCAATGGTATTACAACTTTCCCAGTGCCACCCTGGCGCCATAGTGCGTCGGTTGGTGACATTGTGCATCCTCTTTTCACCCATACTTCTTTTTCGGCCATTGGTGCAGCCGCTTGTAACTCCATAATCTGGGTGGCTGGGAGATGGGTGTACCCTTCTTTTATTAACATCTCCCTCGCTATTCCCCTCCCTCTCCCTCTCTGTGAGTCTGTGGGGTTCCATATCTCACCAAAATATGCAGCATATTTTGCATGTGCGTCTGCTGCTGCATTTCCTTTTGATATATAGTCTTCTCCATTGGTGTGTGCTGTGCATTTTACTAGGGCTAGTTCTTGGGGATCGTTTATTACTTCAATTAGTTCAGCCAACAAGAGGGCATGTTGTACTGGAGTGCCGTCAGCTCTCCTAAACCCTCTTCTTCTCCACTTTGATAGCCCTGAGTGGACAGTGGATGTAACATATGCACTGTCGGAATATATAGTAACTTTTTTATCAAAACTTTCCTTTAGTGCCAATATGAGTGCAACCAGTTCCGCCGCTTGAGCAGAGTAATGCTGTGGTAATTGTACACACTTAATAGCCACACACACTGGCGCTTCCATCATTTGTACTACTGCTGCCCCAGTCCTCCTTATCCCGTCTCCTTGATCAATAGTTGATGACCCATCAATAAACAAAAGCTCACCTCCCTCTAGTGCGTTTTCTTCAACTTTCCTAGTACATGAGTACATCTCAGTTACTTGGGTGCAGTCGTGGGCGTAATCTCCCTCTTCAATTACTTCTGCTAGGAACCTTGCAGGGTTAACCGTGCTACATCTAACAATTGCCAGTTCAGCTTTGGACAAAATAATCTCATAACCTGTTGCCCTCTGTGTCGTCAGTGTGGACTTAGGTTTATTCAATATCGCAAATAGTGCATGTTCTACAAATAGTGTAGTTGGACACCCCATAGTTATTGATGATGCTTTTTCTACTGCAAATGCAGCTGCAGCAAGACCTTGTTCGCAAGAGAATTGTCCTAACATTATTGGATCTAAGTGACCGCTGTAAAATGCTACTGGTTTATAGCCCATGCTAGTCTTTTGGGCCAATACTGCTTTCATTACTGCTGAGTCGCAATGTGAAAATATAAAAAATCGTCGCTCATAGTCTGGGGATGCTAGTACTGGAGCAGTTGATATTGCTTCTTTTAATTCATCAAATGCCTCCTTCATTTCCATAGTCCATCCCAACTTTTTCTCCCCTTTATTTGCTTCCTTCAAACCCTCAAGCAGGGGTCCTATGTAAGAGCTGTAATCAAATACCCATGCTCTACAGTAGTTGCACAGTCCCAGAAATTGCTGCAGTTCTCTTACAGTCTGTGGCACGGGAGTGCCTGATATTGCCTGTGCTCTTTGTGGTGCAATCCTTCTTCCATATTGTGATATCAGTTGGCCAATGTAAAGTACCTGTTCCTGACAGTATTGTATCTTTTCCATGTCTACCTTGTACCCCTTTTCAGCCAATATCGTCAACATTTTTAATGAGTCCTCTCTACATTTATCTTCATTTGTACTGCAAATTATTATGTCATCCACATACTGTAACACTGTGCTTTCCAACTCAACGTTACCCAAATCCATCTGTATTACCCTATTGAAAATTGAAGGTGATTCACAATATCCCTGTGGTAATCTGGTATGTTTCCACTTCCTATTTCGGTAAGTGAAGCTTGTCAAGTCTTGTGAGTCTGGGTGTAATGGTATTGAGAAAAAAGCATTTTTAAGGTCAATCACTGTAAACCGTGATGCTTCTGCTGGAATGCCACACAAAATTGTGGCCGGGTTTGCTGTTACTGGATACTCTGCTTCTACTATGTTGTTCAACGGTCTGAGGTCCTGTATGAACCGCCAAGACCCTCCTTTAGCCTTGCGCACCGGGTACACAGCTGTGTTGCATGGGGATTCTGAGGGGACCAATATGCCATTGTTTATAAGGGCTGTTATGGTTTCGTATATGCCCTCATCTGCCTCTCTTGACAATGGGTATTGTTTCACTCTTGGTAGTATGGCACCCTTTTTTAATTTTATCCTTACACCCCCTATGCTTTTAATGCATCCTACATCATAAGGGCTAATAGTCCATAATGATTTTGGCACCTTTGACATATCTTCTTTAAAAAATGGGACTGGTGTGCCAGCGGGTGCCTCAAGTGCCATTGCAATTTTCTGTGCCACTTGTTTGTGAGCCACTGTTAGCCACATTTCTACACTCATCATGAACACCATTTCATTTTCCTCCTTTTCTTCTGAAAACAACTCTTCATCTGACACCTGGGTCAGCCTACATCCTTCTGCTAGTGCTATCACCGCCCTCCATGCTCTCCCTTCTTTATCTTGGGCGTGCACAGCAACATAATCAGCTGTTGCAATAATGCTCTCAATGTCCACTGCAAGGACCTTCCCTTCCAGTTCATTAGCTGGTGTTTCTGGTCGGAATAGATAGGCTGCTGGTCTCCTCCATATTTTCCCTCCTATCCCTGGCATCCATGCAAATGCCATGTCTGTTCCGTACTGGAATAGCTCGCCGTCTACCGGCTCCGCCCTGATCGCTATCTGTCCACAGTATGCTTGCAAAATCTGTCGTGCTGCAAGCATGTTAATCCCTGGAGTAGAGCAAATTATGCCATCCTCTGTAAAGGAGATCGTCATATTTAATCTGTTCATTATGTCCCTCCCCAGTATGTTTACTGGTGAGGCACTATAATACAAAAGTGGTACTGACAGATCGTAATCTCCAATAGATAGCGGAACGTTATCAGTAAATGGAACCAACCCTTTAGCCCCAGAAAACCCTTGTGTGTTCATGGCTTCGCCTGACATCTTAAACTTACCTTCCCTTATGCAAGACCGGGTTGCCCCGGTGTCAACAAGGAATGATAATTTTTTGTCACCTATCGTTACCTCTATGCGTGGCTCCTCCGCACTATTAGGTGTTACTGACAGGATGGGACACACCAAGGCCGTCTGTGGGCTGTCCTATTGGGGGTACAATGACTGGCCATTCCCTGTGTAAGGGTTGTGCCCCAACACCGTCACCCCACCCAATTGCGTTCGTTCAGGTTGTGGTGGTGGTTGTATTAACGCTGCACCAGTTACTTGTGGCAGGTATTGTTTTATTTGTTGTTGTGGTAGGGAATAGTGTTGGTCACTCCCTTGTGGTGACATCTGCTGTGGTTGTATGCCCTGCTGTTCTTGTGATGTCCTATGTTGTGCTTGTTCGTTCCATGCTGGTGTTCCTGGCCTGACCCTGCATGTACGTGACATGTGTCCTAATAGTCCGCAGCTCCAACACACGGGTGGTTCCCTGTTTTGCCATGGGAAGTTCCCTGTGTTGTCCTGGTATACTGGTTGCCCTGTCTGGTAGTTATTTCTGAGTCCCCCAGCCTGTTGTTGGGTATTATATCCGTATCCTCTTCCCCTCATAAACCCTCCTCTCCCTCTATTATAATTATAATACCCAGCTCCTTGCATTGGGTACCCTCCTCCCATGTTCTGTGCGTGTGATTGCAGAGGCAGCACTTGCTCTATTACCTCTTGTGGAGGCGCTATTTGAGCTGGATTTTGTGCAGCCACTACTTGCGTTGGGCTTTGGGCCATTGGTGTTGGCGCAGTTATTAGTGCCCCTTCCATGGTATATTTAGTAAGTTTTTTCTGTACTAATTTGGCCTCTTCTGTTTTCCTGTCCTCTTCCTTTTGTTTCATTTTTCCTTGCCATGTTCTACAGTGATGTACTATAGTCAGTTGTATTTCCGGCCATGGTTTTGCTTCCATCCCCACTACTTTCTTTAATTGTCTCTGAACTCCTTCTGGGAGCCCTTGTACTAGTATATGATAAAATATGGCTGGTGTTTTGTCCCATTGTTCTCTAGTTTCCATGCGCCACTTCTCTTGAATATCCTGGATATAATCAACAGGATCCTCGTTCTCACCCATCTTACGGGAAGTAATGGCTCCTATGTCTGATGTGTCTGGGTACTGCACTCTTAGTGCCTGCCATAGCGCATGTCTGCAGTTTGCAAATGGTGCTCCATCATGCGATGTGTTTGTTATTGTTACCCCATGGAATCCCGCTCTTTTCCAAATGTCATCCGCTCTATCCCCTAATATTGATATTAACAGGCCCTTAACATCTCCCACTGCTAGTTTCTGTCCTGCGGTGTGTTTTTCCATTTCATATATCCATTTACCCGCACCTCCACTTAATGATGGGAGCCTACATTTTATGTTTTCCTTATCCGTATGTTTCCAAGGTACATATTGTGGTCTAACCCCTCCTCTCTCCAGCAGTGGCATTACATTCTGTCTTGTGTCATCCTTTATGCTCCATGATGTTAACTCTTCACACCCCTCCTCTTCCCCCATTCCTTTTACTACTTCAAATCCTTCCTTACTACCTCTTCTCCTACCTCCCTCTTCTTCCTTTCCCCTTTTTTCATCCTTTCCTGTGTTCAATATTGGCACGTCTGTTTGCCTGTCTTGCCTGCGACTAGGGAGGTCCCTAAGCCGACATGCATAAGGTGTAACTTCGTCCATGAAGGGTGCGAGCTTTATTCTGTGCAGAGAGCGTGCAGTTGTTGAACATGTGGGGTGTGGCGTTAGAGAGCGTGATGGTGATGTGGGTGGCGTGTGTTGGTTGGTGAGCGTCGGTGGCGTGTGTTCGTTAGTTTGTGTTTCTCCCATTCTTTTCACTTCCTCCTTACTTCTCTCCAGCTCCTCCCATCTTCTACTCACCCATGGCGAATCTATGTTTGTTCTAGTGAGGTATAGCTTATCTAAGCTTTCCCTTTCACTCTTCCTTCCATCCTCACTACAAAAATCATTCATAAATTGCGCCCCCCACTCTGCCTTTTTTCCTTTTATTGTTACAGTTTTTAAGTCTATTAGGTCTCCCTCTTCCTTTCCGTTGTTACCACCTGTTCCCCTTAGTGCTGACGTTGTTGCTACCTCTCTATTTTTATATACTTCTCCCCATCTTTCACTCTCCCTCTTACTCTCTTCTCTCTCCCCTTCACTCCTCTCCTCCATCTCCCTACTATTTTCCTCTCTTTTCCTTTTTAATTCCTCCATTACTTCGTTGCTCATCTGTTCCAATATCCTTTCATCCTCTCTCCTCCTTTCCCATTTCACCCTTTCTCTTTCTACTATACTCTCTATTACCTTCCCCTCTTCATATTTTTTAGCTGTCTCTGATATTATCCTCCTCCTCCATATTTCCATTTCTTTTTCATTTTCTTCTTCTTCCTTCTTCTTCTCCCTCATCACTACTCTTGATACCCTTTCTGCTGCTGCTTTTACCCTTACAGCTTCCCTCTTTCTCTCCTCACTTTGCTCCCTTAATTTTTCCAATTCGTCCTTACCTTCTTTCCTTTTCCTCACTCTCTCTCTTTCCTCCCCCTCAAGTTGTTTTATCAGTTCATTCTGCTCATCCCTTAGTTTAGCTAATCTTTCCTCCAAAATCTCTTCCTTCTGCCGTAGCAGCTCCTCTCCCCTCATTTCACTCTCTCTTTCACTATCCTCGTTTGTTCTCTTTACCGCCTCCCTTTCCTCTCCAGTTAGTGATCCTCGTAATTTCAACAATATCTGTGCAGCTACCCACTCATCGTTTCCTATCTCTACAGTCTGCTCTTCTCTCCTCCCGTCCCCCATTGGTATCTTTCCATGAGCCACATATGGTGGAGGGCTGTATGCCGGGTTTGAGTATCCTTCAGCCGCCCTTAACTGTCCTTTTATTTCTCCTAATTCTCTTAAAGGGTACAACCCTCCCCCCTCTGTTTTCACTCCCGGTGTTAAGGGTATCTCATTGCTCGGTTCCTGTTTTATGTCAGCTAATTTATCAACCTTTCCTCCACCCAGTTTTTCATTCCCCATATTCTTTGTTCCTTCACTCTCCTTTTCCCCATCCGTTCCTTCTTTCTTAATCTCCTTTTCTTCCGGTGTTTCCCCCATAGTGAACATTCCATTTGGTCCTGGTCTAGACCCCTGGAACATCCTCCATAAGTTAAACACCTCCACATGGTTTGCCAACTTCTTCCCCTTGTATGTATTGTGCAGATGGTTTAATAGTGAATGTTGGGCATATGGGTCAAAGCTACCATTAGGCGGCCATGGTGTCAACATTTTGTTGTCCGTCCCCTGGGTCCACTCTATGCTGTACTTAATTAACTTCTCCCTATGTGGTGGCAGTGTGGTGCATATATGTTGTAGTGGGGTAGTGAGGGTATTCCCCCACCCTCCCAACCCTCTCCCGTATGACATACTAGCGCACCCTTTCTTACCCTTCCCCTTGCTACCAGTTTGCAACATACAACCTTTTATTGCTTACCTTGCCCCGCAAGTGTGGGGACTTACGACAATCCTTTGACAAATTATGCAATGATAATAATCACAAAAAAAAAAAAAAAATTATAAAACAAATATATTTATGATGTTATATTATATTCCTTCCCCTACGGCCCCCTGCGGCCGAAGCGCACGCAGCCCCCTGCAGCTGCGTACCCCTTACGACGATCTTACACAGTCGTCCTTTTTCCCCGTTCTCCTCCCACCTTTACACTTGCCGTGGCCGGCGTTCTCCGTGCGCAGCCACGCCCCCTTCCCCTTCTCCTCTTTGATCCACTCGTTTATCGTTTATCTCCGTGTCCGCTCCTTTATCATGTTTCTCTTCCCCACCAATGTCAAACCCAAAGCTTCTTGTGTTCACGATATCTTACTAAATCCCTACTGGTGACGTCACCTATTTCTTCGAACTACTGGTATATTCGTGTTATGTTCTTTAAATTCAAAATACACTTGCAATCTACCCCGCTAACCCTACAGCTGTCTTCCTGTCTCTCCTGGAACAAGGTAATCTCATCAATACTATAACCGGACTGCGCACGCTGCGTCGCCTCGCGTGTGATACGCCCCTCAACAGGAGGGCTTAACCAGCCAATTATCTTCCGTTTTGGGCAACTACGTAACTAGCCACCGCCCACAGGGAAACGTCATCTACCTATCGAGTTTCTTGCTCGAACAATAGGGAACCTCATCTACCTATCGAGTTTCTTGCTCGAACAATAGGGAACCTCATCTACTCATTGAATGATAAATGTCAAATCGTAGGAAACCACACACACCCACCCTCACACGTAGTCGCGATTTAGGCCAATCAGTGTCTTTCGAGCGGCTGCACGTGATGTTTTCGTGCCCCGCCCCCCTCTTTCGCGTAACGTTAGCTTTTTGTTGCGAGCGTCTGCACGTGTTGTTCTCGTGCCCTGCCCCCCTCTTTCGCGTAACGTTAGCCGCCTTCTCTCGCACTCAATTCACTACCATTCATTCCATTATCATCACTCAATTAAACCTTCACCCCACCTTTTTACAATACCTCCCTCCTCCCTTATTTACTTCCGCCCCCTCCCTCACAATTTCGCATTGCTTGTTGTGCGTGTCATGCTCACCAAGTTCCCTCGATGCAGGGCCGCTCGACTGCGTGCACCCCTCCAAGCGGCTCGCCACCTCCCCTCGTCTGGACCACGTCTGGACACTCGCCGACCGCGGGCGGGATACTTCTCAACCGGCTCCCGAGGGCCAATATCCGGATTGCGCTGTCCGGTCCTCTCGCAGCTCCGCGATGGTCCTGTAGTCCTCAGAAGGGGGCAACGGCAGAGGGGGCCGCGCCGCCGGGCCTCCCCGCAACGGGAGTGCCTGGAAAAATAAAAAATAAAAGTCGATCTTAAACAGATCTCAGCAGTGCCTGCAACTTGTCGGGGGGGATTCTGCCGGGGTCGGCCGGGCCGTCCGCAGACCTCCGGGCAGGGAGGCCCCAACTCCTCCCGTGTATATCTCGGATCGAGACAGAGTATGAGGCACACACAAGGAGCAAGGCAACTTCTGCCGTTTATTATGCAAACGGCAGGGATGGGTCAAGGAGCGTACGCGTTCGTCCTGACACACACACAATAGTGGGGCTCGCAGGCCCTTTTTACTACATTATGACGCGCTACTTGCGTCATTCCAAAAAGTTACCAAAAGAACCTATCGCCACTCTTGATTGGTTGCTCGAGTGGTGGGGTTAGTATAGTACGCATATAGAGAATGATATTAGTGGTTAAGATGTAGTCAGGTGGTATATCTGGGTTGTCCCTACAATTAGATACATAAGAATTGTTACATGAAGACCCCTGAGGATTGGCTAACGTTACTGACGTCTGAGATAAGAACCTCATGTTCTGATTGGTGCATCCGTGAGCTCCCCAGCCTGGGACCACCGTTGTTCCCAGCACACGGTGCACCTGTGGTTGCAACAGTGTTTCAATATGGGTACGTGCAGGCAATGTGAGGATTTATTCATAGGTGGGAGACTGACCGTTCCCACTGTAGCAGGTGTCCATTGAGCCTTTCAAGTGTGTCGGCCTGCGTCTCGTAGCGAGGTACCCAGACGCCTTTTCTCTCCTGGGTTTTGGCATCTCGTCAGGTTCGGCTTGGTCACGTGGGGAGGGACCGTGTTTGAGGCATAATTCTGCACAATTAATATTGTTTTTCCACTGTATGTCTGGTTTAATTTGCAGATATGATTTTAACATTGGTACGTGGAGTGCGAGGTTGCAACATCGTGCCTTTGAAGATTTGTTTCTTGACTGTGGGTTTGCAACATTACGACCTTGGCTGGTTGCTCCACTGGGTTCTTTCTGCAGGCTCAGCAACCTGACTTTTGCTTTGTTAATGTCCACGGGAACTCTTGCTTGAGGCCTACTTGGGCCTGGTGCACGAGTAATCCATTTAGTGCATGGATGCTTTAGGTTATAGTGGCATACAGTTTCATGGCCAGTATCGTGTTTCCATTATATCTCTCATGATGGTAACGGGTTTCAAGAGAAGCGTGAGCAAGCGTTATAAATGAGCTCATGGTGCGTCTTGCGTTTCTGCATTCTGAAAGCCTATGTAAAAATAATAAAGATGCACGTCCGTGAATAAGCCTGTCGCCTACGTCAGAGCACTGAGTATGTTCTTCGTGTAGATTGGTGTGGAAATGTTCAGCGTGTATAATAGTTCAGCGGTGCTTCCCGTTATCTAGGTCGTCATGGCATCTCTAACGATGTGTAGATTTCAGTCTAGTTGGTCCGTGCCGCAGGTGTCGGCATGGCCAGTGCGGGCTGTTGGGCAGGCAGATGGACACATCCGTATGTTTCTGTACCAGGGTATTTGGTCATCTGGTAAATGGGCAAACTCTTCTCGTGGCGGGTGTCTGGGCCGCGACCCTCTAGGCCAAGCGCGAGAGGTGAAGGACGGGAGTCTGGTTTTCCATTCTCCCACTTCACATCATTTTCCCCAGGGAAGTCTCAGCGGGCCCAAGTCGGGGCCCTTTGGACTCAGTCCTGGCGCCTTTGGCGCCAGGCTCATAGCGGACCCCAGTCCTGGTGCCTTAGGCGCCAGGCTCATAGAAGAGGATATGTGTTTAAGTGCTTGGGTGCACACTTACCTGATGCAGACCTTGCTGCTTCATCCAGGCCCTCTTGAGGCCTGAATGGGACTACTTAACCTGTAGGACTACTTCACCACCCGGGTGTGGTCGGGGAAGGATACATACCTGATTGGTGGAAGGATACATACCAGGAACTTCTTCCAAGGCTATTTAAACCCCACCCGAACAGCCACACATGCTTCGTGTTGTTCTGCACCTAGCAGCTGGACGCTCACCATGTCAGCTCCTGCATCCTGACTTCAGCCACGCCTGCCAGCACCCTGGAACACCTGCAAGGGGAGAAAGGAAGAGAATAGGAGAAGAAAAGCCCTTACCTGCTAAATCTGCATCCCGGAGTCATTTCTCCAACGGCCCTGAAAAGGAAGACATCATTTTAAAGGCTTTTCGTTTCGATCGCTGCAGCGCTGCATTTTACTCACCTTTGCAAGGCGCTTCCATCTTCAGCAGCGATCTTCCGGATTCAGCTACGCCCCGGCGTCTAGAGGAAAAAAGACAAGAACAAAGGTGAGAGGGAGAAAAGGAATAAGGAAAGCTCAGTTTCCTTTTAAGTCTTACCTGTTGGATTATTCCCACTGCATTTCGGGTCCTGCCGCTTCCTGGCATCTCCGGACCCCGGCCCCTATGGGGAAAAAAGACAAAGACATTGAATGAGCGAATGCAAAGACATTACCTGAGCGCTCATCCAGAACTGTTTCACTTCGGGTTGGCGCCATATCTCCGGCACTCCGAACCCCGGCCCCTAAGGGGAAAAAGACATAAGCATTAGCGCTTGCTGCAATTAGACAACGAACATTATTATTAAGCTTGAACTTTTGAACAGAACTTTTACAGCGCCTTACCTGAACAGTCAAGCTTACCTGAACTTCCATCAATCCTCAATCCAGTGAAGTTACTGGGTTTCAACGCGCCCCTGCATCAGAAGCAGGATGGAGAGCTCATCCTTCCAAACCCTAAGGTGAGGCTTCACGGGGAATCGTGGAGGAGGTATCGTGGAGGGTTGGAAGGGAGTGGGAGGCTTGAGCATTGTTCCACAGTTGGTAATACTCCCTTTTCACGCACAGGAGGGTATCCAAAGAGCCAGGGAAGCCAGAATAGAGGGGCCCTTCCTGTCCATCTTCAGAGTTCTGCACCTTCGACGCCGCGCCTCCGTGGGAACCAGGCGAGCGTTACAGAACGCGAAGCCTTACCACAATTTCCCACCTGGGCGCTATGGAGACTTCCGAGACAGATCAGCTGGCCCATCTTTTAGGGGAATTACGGGCAGAAGTGCACTCAGCCCGCCAGGAGACTAATGCTCTCAGAAGGGAACTAATCCTATCCAAGGAAAGAACTGATGATCTGGCCAAAAGGTTATTGCAGGGCCAGGCAGAGCACACTCCTTTACCTGTTTCCGGAGATATTTCTACAACAATGGGTTCGAATAACCCGGTACAAATCAATCTACCTGGACACATGCCTTTGGCCCCGCCGGAACGTTTTGCGGGGGATCCCAAGAAATATGCCGTTTTTTTTAACCAATGCCGTTTACACTTTTTATGCAGGCCCGGGGCCTTCCCCAACGACCAGACCAAAGGAGCCTTTGTACTATCTTACCTCAGTGGCTGTGCTGCCGATTGGTCTATTCCATTGGTAAATCAGGATGATCCCATTCTCCGGGATTTCCAGGGCTTCCATGCCAGCATGGAAAGATTGTTCGCTCGACACTCGCAGGGACAGGCCCTTGACAACGAACTGCTATCCTTACGACAAGGTAATCAGGATCTTTTGTCCTATATCGCCACCTTTAATAGACTAGTTGTGGAAACCGGATGACCTGAAAATAAAAGGATCACATTGTTTCATCGAGGCCTGCGCGGAGAGCTTAAAGATGTTATAGCTCAGATAGTAGATCCACCCCAGGCCTGCGCAGACTACATAGACTTAGTGGTTCAACTTGATCACAGACTTCAAAATAGAAAAGCAGATCGGCTCAAGTATGAAACCAGAGTACCTATCAAGACCCACGTTAACTCCAAGAGTACTGACGTTTCCGAACCTATGCAAATTGGCAGTGTTAAAGGACCATTAACGCAGAAGGAACGAGAGAGAAGGCGGCAAATGCAACTTTGTCTGTATTGCGGAACTTCCGGTCACTTTCTTCAAAGTTGTCCAGTTAAACCACCCAAGAAGGTGGTTGGAGCCACTGATAATGAGTTATTGACACCTGGTTCGGGAAACGACCTAGCCCGACAAGCATAGGGGTCCGCTTGCCGAGCTTGAAAACAAACTCTTTGACCTCGCATTTTGTCATGCCAATGGTGCTTGTGAACCCAAAACAGCCTCAGCAGTTGCATGCTACAAAAGCATACATAGACAGTGGAGCTATTGGAAATTACATAGACCGTGAATTGGCTTCCAGGATTAAGCTTCCTCTCCGCCCGAAAGTAACCCAAGATGTAATTACTACAGTTGATGGAACCGAAATAGCCTCAGGGCCTGTAACGCATTCCACAGTTGAAATCACTCTGGTGGGTCAGGACGGACATCGGGAAGCAATCGTGTTTGATGTGATCAAGGCCCCACAATTTCAAGTACTACTTGGAATCCCTTGGTTAGAAACACATAATCCGAGAATAGACTGGCGAGCAAAGAAGGTAACTTTTCCTGATTGTGAACCAACCTGTTACCCAAGGAATCCAGCTGTGGGTCTAGCCTCTGTAACTTCCACCCCTGTACAGCTACCATCTGAATACCAAGAATTCCAAGACGTTTTTCAGAAAGAGCAGGCTAACACCTTACCTCCCCATCGATCTTACGATTGCCAAATCAACTTGGTACCCAATGCACAACTACCTTGTAGTAGGATTTATGCTCTTACTGAACCTGAGAACCTGCATTTGCGCCAGTATTTGGATCAATACCTGGCCAATGGTTTCATTCGCCCATCAAAGTCACCAGTCTCTTCCGCTTTGTTCTTCGTACCTAAAAAGGAAGGAGACCTTAGGGCCTGTATTGACTACCGCGCCCTAAATCAGATAACGATTAAGAATCGTTACCCTTTGCCCCTGATACCTGAGCTTATCGACCAAGTAAAAGATGCTCGTGTGTACACCAAGCTAGATCTCCGAGGAGCTTACCACCTGGTACGTATAAAAGAGGGCGACGAGTGGAAGACTGCATTCCGCACCAAATTTGGGCTCTTCGGATATCAAGTAATGCCCTTCGGTTTGTGCAACGCACCTGCCGCCTTTCAGTACTTCATGAATGATGTTCTTCGGGAACTTATCGATGTTTGTGTCATCGTTTATATTGACGACATCCTGGTGTATTCCTCCTCAGAATCTGATCACAGAAACCATGTTAGGGCAGTTCTTGAGAAATTGCGCCAGCACAAATTATTTGCCAAGCTCGAAAAATGCGTTTTTCATACCACAGAAGTGGAGTTTCTCGGATTCATCCTGACACCTCAAGGAATCCGAATGGACTCGCGGAAAGTGGACGCCATTCTCAAATGGCCATCTCCTAGCTCTGTGAAGGGAGTGCAAAGCATGCTTGGCTTTGCCAATTTCTATCGAAGGTTCATTCCGGAATTTTCTCGAACTGTTCAACCCATCACAGCTCTCCTAAAGAAAAACAAACGCTTTGAATGGACTCTTGAGGCTGAACAAGCCTTTCAGGACCTGAAAACCAAATTCACCTCTGCACCTGTATTGAAGCACCCGCGCCCAGATCTCCCTTACATCGTGGAAACCGATGCATCCAGTTCGACCATGGGAGCTGTCCTGTCGCAAAGAGACCCAGAAACTAACCAACTACACCCTGTAGCCTTTTGGTCCAGAAAATTCTCTCCACCTGAACTCAATTACGCAATTACCGACAAAGAACTACTGGCTATTAAATCAGCTTTCAAGGCTTGGCGTCACTATCTTCTCGGTGCAAGACACACCATCACCGTAATTACGGACCACAGAAATTTGCAGTATTTAAAGACGGCCAAAGCTCAATCTTCGCGACAACTCCGATGGGCTTTATTCTTTGCGGAATTTGATTTTCTAATTACCTATCGCCCTGGCTGCAAGAATGGTAAGGCAGATGCCTTATCCCGGATAGGCATGGAAGAACCCAATTCGAGTTTAGAACCTGTGCCAATCATACCGGAACAAAGAATTCTGGGCTTGACTTCATTGCAAACCATTGAGGACATCCAAGCTCAAGTAGAACAGCTTTTTGACTCTTCTGCCTTACTGGAATGGAGTCAAAAGGGTCCTCACTACACCGTTAAGGATGATTTACCCTACTTCCAAGAGCGGTTATTTCTGCCAAGTAAAGAATTGCAGGAACTTGTCATTACCCGTCATCATGAATCATTAATGGAAGGACACCCCGGTATCGCGAAAACAGAAGAAAAGATCAAACGCCACTTCTGGTGGCCTTCTTAGAGAAAAGACATAAAGTCATTTGTGTTGTCTTGCGGAATCTGTGCCCAAAATAAGAGTCAAAAGAAAAGGCCAGCCGGCCTACTTTAACCTTTGGACATTCCACCAGCACCTTGGCACACCTTGTCAATGGACTTTATAAATGACCTGCCTCCTTGTGGTGGTTACAACACGATTCTCGTAATAGTGGATCTATTCTCCAAAATGGCCCATTTTATCCCTTTAAAAGGATTGCCGTCAGCTTCCACCTTGGCCAAGGAATTTATGGAAAATATAGTGTTGTTACATGGTTTCCCTTCCATATTAGTCTCAGACCGTGGAAGTCAATTTATCTCCCACTTTTGGAAGAAATGTTGCCAACTAGCACAAATAGACGTGCGGTTATCCACCAGCCACCACCCCCAGACCGACGGACAAACCGAGAGAACCAATCAGACTCTCGAGCAATATCTGCGGTGCATGTTACACCAATCCGAGTTGAATTGGAAGGACATCCTTTGGATTGCAGAATATGCATACAACAATTCAGTGCATTCTGGAACCGGACAGACTCCTTTTTATACCCTGTATGGTCACCATCCTCGGACCTCTGACCTAGATCCACCTCTGACCCTGGAGATGCCTGCAGTAAATCACCTACATTCCACAATAACCCAAGCCTTCAAAGAAGCTACAACCCACTTACAGCAAGCCAAGAAAAAGTATAAAGAAAACGCTGATTTGCACCGAAGTAAAACTCCTCCTTACCAAGTAGGAGATCAGGTATGGCTAGCAACTAAACATCTACCCCTCAAGGGTCAGCGAACTTTTAATCCCAGATTCATTGGGCCTTACCCCATCAAAGCTATTATCAACCCAGTGGCCTTTAAACTCGATTTACCATCCAACATGCGGATTCATCCCGTTTTTCACGCATCTCTTCTAAAACCAGTACAACCTGGAACCAGACTGTCTGAGCCCCCAGGCCCTGTCCAAATTGATGGAGAATTAGAATTCGAAGTGAAAGACATTTTAGATTCCAAGATAGTTAAGTCGAAACTCTTCTATCTTGTTGATTGGAAAGGATATGGACCTCAGGAAAGATCTTGGGAACCCAGTAACTATGTTCACGCACCACGATTAATTCAAAGATTCCATCGAAGATTCCCGCACAAACCAAAACCCCCGGAGGAAAAGACCTTGGGAGGGGCCTTGAGGGGGGTACTGTCATGATGCCTACCTCTAAGGAGCCAGGCCGGGCCCAGCAACCCCAGAGGCAGACATCATTTTCCCCAGGGAAGTCTCAGCGGGCCCAAGTCGGGGCCCTTTGGACTCAGTCCTGGCGCCTTAGGCGCCTTAGGCGCCAGGCTCATAGAAGAGGATATGTGTTTAAGTGCTTGGGTGCACACTTACCTGATGCAGACCTTGCTGCTTCATCCAGGCCCTCTTGAGGCCTGAATGGGACTACTTAACCTGTAGGACTACTTCACCACCCGGGTGTGGTCGGGGAAGGATACATACCTGATTGGTGGAAGGATACATACCAGGAACTTTTTCCAAGGCTATTTAAACCCCACCCGAACAGCCACACATGCTTCGCGTTGTTCTGCACCTAGCAGCTGGACGCTCACCGTGTCAGCTCCTGCATCCTGACTTCAGCCACGCCTGCCAGCACCCTGGAACACCTGCAAGGGGAGAAAGGAAGAGAATAGGAGAAGAAAAGCCCTTACCTGCTAAATCTGCATCCCGGAGTCATTTCTCCAACGGCCCTGAAAAGGAAGACATCATTTTAAAGGCTTGTCGTTTCGATCGCTGCAGCGCTGCATTTTACTCACCTTTGCAAGGCGCTTCCATCTTCAGCAGCGATCTTCCGGATTCAGCTACGCCCCGGCGTCTAGAGGAAAAAAGACAAGAACAAAGGTGAGAGGGAGAAAAGGAATAAGGAAAGCTCAGTTTCCTTTTAAGTCTTACCTGTTGGATTATTCCCACTGCATTTCGGGTCCTGCCGCTTCCTGGCATCTCCGGACCCCGGCCCCTATGGGGAAAAAAGACAAAGACATTGAATGAGCGAATGCAAAGACATTACTTGAGCGCTCATCCAGAACTGTTTCACTTCGGGTTGGCGCCATATCTCCGGCACTCCGAACCCCGGCCCCTAAGGGGAAAAAGACATAAGCATTAGCGCTTGCTGCAATTAGACAACGAACATTATTATTAAGCTTGAACTTTTGAACAGAACTTTTACAGCGCCTTACCTGAACAGTCAAGCTTACCTGAACTTCCATCAATCCTCAATCCAGTGAAGTTACTGGGTTTCAACGCGCCCCTGCATCAGAAGCAGGATGGAGAGCTCATCCTTCCAAACCCTAAGGTGAGGCTTCACGGGGAATCGTGGAGGAGGTATCGTGGAGGGTTGGAAGGGAGTGGGAGGCTTGAGCATTGTTCCACAGTTGGTAATACTCCCTTTTCACGCACAGGAGGGTATCCAAAGAGCCAGGGAAGCCAGAATAGAGGGGCCCTTCCTATCCATCTTCAGAGTTCTGCGCCTTCGACGCTGCGCCTCCGTGGGAACCAGGTGAGCGTTACAACAGTTTGTTGTTTGTCAATTGTTGAAGGAACTTACTAATGATTTTGATTAGGAATGTTCTGCCAGAACCAGCTTCACCACTGACGTACAATAGTATAGGTTTATAATTATGGCAGGAACATTCTTTATTTTCATGTTTTACACCATGTGCAATTTGTTTTGTTACTTCTTGAAAAATGCTACTTTGCTCATTGTTTAGTTTTGATTGTAGTATAGTTAAGTCTTCCTTATCTTCATACTGACACATGGTGTTTTCTACTTCTATCATAGCTAATTCTGCCTCATTTGTTATTAGCGGTTCTGCCAGTGGTTCTTGACTTCCTGTTACAGAAGGTTGACTACTGTCAGGAGTATCCTTATCTAGTTGAGCTTGGAGTTCTTCCTCATGTTGCTGTTCATTGTGCAACATTGTTTTGTACTGTGTAAAGTTTACATCAGTTATAGTGCTTTCATTTGCTTTGAAAGCATCCTCATATGAGTCATAGTTATCTAGTAATTGTTCTTCTTTTCTCCATGGTTTGAAGAGTTGTAGCAGGGACATGAAATATACTTCTTTATGTTGAGGAGTCTTCAATGACAATTTGATATGATTAATTAAATTTGGTTTAGTGAGTTTAACTAAGCTGCCTTCACAGTCTGTCACTCTATATTTACCTTTTTTTCCATCGGGTTTCATATTATTTTTGTATGTGTAGTTTTGGGCTATTTGGTATAGACACATGTTTTCCAAAGTATTACTTCTGTTTGGGTAGTATGTGTCCAATAAATTGTTTTATAAAATGTCTTGGCTGTTGGGATCATGTTTGGCTATTGTTTCTATATCTTCATATGATTTTAGAACTCTTTTTCTAGATTTAGCTGGACCAAGACTTAGCCATACTATATTTTCAGATTTACCATACAATGAAGTACCAGTTAAATGATCAGCTGCTTCATAAGATCCACATTCTCTATGGGTGAGTATTTTTATGCCCAAGCTGTATAATTTCTGAGATACTGTTTTATCTGATGACAGGTCATTCCAGAGGTCTTGGAGCTCTGTCTTTTCTGCTTTAGTTAAGTATGCTGTGACATATCATGCAACTGCAGTAGAATTGTCTGCAATGTACTGCACATCTATGTTTGCATTCCATAAGTGGGCAATGATTGCATTATAATCATTGATATATTTTTCTTCTTCTTTTCTTTTTATGTAATATGTATTTTTAGGTGACTTTCCTTTAACAGTATGTCTAACTGAAGACATGAGGTTGTTTACTTGACCTGTATTTGTAACTGGTTTAGGGAAACCAAATCGGCATTTGGTGTAGTATTTGCCTTTGTTTTTGTATTTGCGACGACAATATTTTCCACATTTGTGTCTTTGAAATTATAAAATTTGTGCACAAAGATCACTATTTGTGGCTTCTGATGGAATTTGACAAGTGACATATTTTTCAATAAACTGTAAAACAGTGGCATCACTGTCTTGACCAAATTTAGGAGCATCTTTAATCCATAAAAGCATGTGGATATGTGGTGCTCCTCTGGCTTGGTATTCTTTTCTCCAAAAGAAGTGTTGCACTTCTCCAAGGGGAGTAACAGTTTTATTACAAATAAAATGTAGCATAGCAATGAAGCGATGGTGAAAATATCTTGAAACATTAACAGGATCCAAAGAACAAAGTTCTCCAGGTGTTAGAATATCTATGTTTGTTTTGTTTTTATTTGATATGCGTAGGAAATCATGTAAATCTTCCTATGCATATTCTGCACAACTTAATGTAACAAACCAAGTGGGTGGGCCAAGGTTTCTGATCATACAACGTACATCTCCATGACGTTGAAACCAGTACTCTTTAGTACCACGCATATTTGCTTATAGATTTGTAATATTTGATTGTAAAATCTCATCCTTTTGTTGCACTTTCTCTAATAATTGTGTAGCTGTCATATTTTGAAAGTGTGATCCTGATTTTAATATGTGTGCAACTCCGTAACATAAAGTTGCTAGTTCACTTTCAAAGAGTAGGTGGAATATGCATTCCACATTTTGTCTAAATCTGGGATCTTCAGAATACATCCGTAATGAGCGGTATTCTGAAGCTGATATTTGAAGGGTCTATCATCATATCTTCCTCCTTTGCCAGTTGGAAAGAGTAGAGGAAAAGCACGTGCTTCTATACTTTTTTCCCATATACTGATTGGCGATCCTTTTGTTTGACGCATTTGGTAAGTTTCCAGTACATCTTGTACAGTGTCATTACAGTGCAAAGGAGGAATTGTATACTGATCTAAAGTATTTGATATTGTAGCAGGATCTAGTAGCTCAAATTGACCAGCTTCTTCTGTTTCTTGAATTATTTCAGTTGTATCTTTCAAGTTTTCTTCAATAATAATTTCTTTGTAATATTCATTATTCTCTTTAAGATATTGGAAGGCTTGTCTAACTTTATATAAATCTACCAGCTGTTGCCATATTTGTTTGTCTTTTGTAGGTACTCCATTTACTAATATAATTAAAGATTGGTGCATTGGACGTTGCACTCCTAGAGTATGCACATTTTCTTTTAGATTTAATGGTAAATAAACTACTTTTCCACGAATGCCTTTTACCAATTCAGAGGGAGGTAATTTTGCTGTTTTTGGTTGAAGGCATATTATTGCTTGAAATGGGTGTACTGTTTGAATTAGGATGCTCTCATATAAATTAAGTTGTTGTAGAGGTTTTGGTACTGGGTATAATTCCAAATTATTTGTGATAGAACGTGAAGGAGTTTGGTTGTTGTCAAGTTTTGTGGTGCAATAACTGCAAAGTATTAAGGGCTCAGTTATTTCATATTTGTTTTCTGCTAGAAGGTAGAAAGCTAATTCAAACCATTTAGGATCTTCATTGTCTTCTATTTTGTATGATAGGTCCACAGTTTTTGTGTTACTTTTATAAAAAATTCTACGGCAACATACACATACATGGTTTGGTACTTCAGCTGATGTACTTTTAAATTTTAGTATTTCTTTTTTGTATGTGTTTAGCAAAAGGTTGCCATGTGTAGAATTGTTGCTTAATTGGTTTAAAGCTATTTCATTCTGTAAATGGCTTTCACTTCCAAAATATTTTTTCTGGATATAGTGAATTTCTTCAAGTA
This sequence comes from Ambystoma mexicanum, assembly GCF_040938575.1. Taxonomy (NCBI): domain Eukaryota; kingdom Metazoa; phylum Chordata; class Amphibia; order Caudata; family Ambystomatidae; genus Ambystoma; species Ambystoma mexicanum. Next base: position 982,778,695 of record NC_090926.1, on the reverse strand, counting down.
GGTCTTTTGCTGTACCATGTAGAAGGATGTTATTTAACTTTGCTAGTGCTAAAGCAGTACAGTTTATAGACTAGATTTCTTATAGTTGAATGATGTGTTGATATCCTTTTGATATCATGGAAAGTGGTTTTACAAGTAGGTCCTGTAATGCAGGCCAATGAATGTCCTTGTAGTCCTGTGTACTTGCGCACTGGACAGGTATCTATATTTTGCAGTAATTTAATTTTGATTTTGTCTTTGCTTTTTACATATTTATTGAGGAATTGGTATAAAGATTTGAAACATTGTTTGGGAATGTTACACATTGACGTGCATGGCCATTTGTACACTAGACGTTCTGATTCAGTTGAATGGAGGGGTAATTCTAAGTTTTCAGGGCATATTTTTGTAAGGAGTACTTCTTGTTCCATTATGGTATTATTCACTTTTTCATAACCTCGACCACTGCTATTTATGGCAATTGTATTCATTTGCTTTTGTTTGTACGCTTCTTCATTAAAATATGGTTCTGTGCTCGTAGTGTGATTCCATTCACCTCCGCAGATACTTAAGAAGTTCTTTCTGTTGTCTTTTCGCTTATTGAGAAGTCTTTTTTGTAATTTAGTTATTAGTTTTGTTAGTGGTTTCATTTAGTTTAACAGTAAAATAAATAAATTTCTTTTGAGAAGAATTACACTGTCCATCAATGCTTCTAAGATTAATTTCCTACGATAGGTTTTAAGCTTTGAACCTGATTTCTCTCCTGTTTTTATAAGATTTTGAAGGACTTTGTGACGGTATATTTTGGCTAAAATACTTTTCTTGGTATGCTTACTTTGCACTATATTAAAATTTGAAGAAGTAGTTTTATCTGTACTGATAGGTGATTTTCTGTTAATTGTTTTTTGGTTTGTTTTACATTTTGATAGAGGAAGCGAAGTTGTTGTACTTGAAACTTTTTGTGTTTCACTAAATGATTGTATTAGCTGTTTTGTTTCAACTTTTTTTACAAATTCTGCTAGAGATGGATGCTTATGTTGGACACCTTTATTTTCATTTGCTCTAATTTTGCGTTGCTTTCTACGGAGTTGTCTTTTGGTAGGAATTCTTTAGGGTCTGTTGAAAAAAATAAAGAAGATATGGGTTGGGGTGTTCTGGAATGTATGTGTGCTGTGCGCATGAGTGTTTGAGTAAGATGATAAAGATGTATGTAATGGTGTGTGATTGTGCATTGGGAACTAAAACTAGTAGGGGTAGGTATTCTTGAATTTATGTGTCACTAAACTGGGGTTCAGATGACAAAAAAAAAGTAACCTAGTGGTGTGGAAAAGTACAAATAGTAAATGTAATGTATACAATTAAAACAGTTGTTTGTTCTATAATATTAAAATTGTAGTGGTTCAGTTGACTTATTTGTGTGTCCAAAAATAGAAATTTGTGGGCCATTCTGGTTGTAAATCGCTGTTTATGACATGGAAATATTTGGACAAAATGGTACAAAATCTCTATTTTAAGAAACCAAAATAGCTGGTATTAATGTTATAGTATATTTGATTAATAATATAAATAATATGGTGATATTTTACTTACTTTTTTTTTAAATTAACAGGTAACTTCTTAGTTTTTCTTTCTTCTTCGAATTCGGCTGCTTCTTTTCAGGAAACTGGTCTTCACTGCAACTGTGAAAGCTTCAAATTAGTAACTTTGTTTGTATATAGCACTGTTTTTAATTTAGATATTGATTTTTTTAATTGAAATCCTCAGTGCCTTCTGTAAAACTATTAAACTAATTTATTTACATAAGATACATTGCATCAGTTCAGTGTATATGATATGTTCTTAATGAACAAATTGTATTGAATGACTAACTGTAGCAAAAATAAAATATCTTTACTATGTCTTGTGAAATTTATAATATATTAGTGAATACCACTATTTCTATAAGTAAACTGTTCTAGGTAATAGCGCCTCAATGTCATGTCTAATTTAAAGTAATTAAGTAAATACATAAATAAAAACAAAAAATATGAAATTGTATAAGTATTTTTATAAAGGTTTAAACATAGATTGTGTTTGCATGCAATTTTGTTTGAATACATGTAGTCTATATATTATATTTAAAAAATGTTAGTTTAACATGATTTGAGTGTGTGTGTTTAAAGAAAGTAAAAAGTATAAAGGTGTATAAGTGGTAGTTGATTTTAGGAAATTGAAAAAAGTACAGTAAATTCATTTAACAGATTTTACAAGGTAAAAGTCTGTTTGAAAATGTGTTCATCTACCATAGCTCTCAAGTCACACACTTTTGGCGGGTGTCAAACGCCTTGTAAAGGGCAGACTCACCAGCCAAGCCTCCTGCACGCCCATTCATTCCAATGGGCGTCTCACCCACTAAAAACAAAATCGGGTGATTTCACCCGCCTGTAAAACAAAAATGGTTGAGAGCTATGTCATGTACTATACAGAAAATATGCATACCTGAAGTTTGTGTTCATGCATATGGATATGCGTGGAGCTGCAAGTAGAAATCTTGAAGACTTGTACAGTATTTGTGGTAGATGCTACTTGCCAATGATATGACACTTGTACTCAGAGAGATTCGGAGTACATGTGCAGTGCTGATCTATGATGATGCAGTTAGATGTAGAGGTCTTGAATGTGATTGGTGCATGGTCATGTGATTTTTGAGGTACATCCAATGAGGGAATGGCAGAGAGAGTGTAGTGGAAATGGTAGAAGGGCTGTTCATGTTACGATATGTCCGCGGACATGGCGGTAGTTCCAGGACATCGGGAGTTACATCCGGGATTTTTGGGTTCAGAAGTCATGCAAATGAGAATAAGCACTGAAAGGGATTGGTCAGGAAAGTTTGGTGGGTGTGTTGTGCCAGGAGAGATTTTTCGAGATACTCTTTTTGCTGAGAGAACAAAAGATAGCTATGGCTGTGTGTTTCAGAAAACAGATTGTTTGGATTTTAGGAGATTCGTGGATACATTGGTTGAAGGTGCATGCAGAAAGCTGTGGAGTAGCTGTAGATCTTGGATTCCCACATGTGGAAGTACACTGGCATGGAGTACGTGGAATGAAGTGGTTGGATTTGCTACCTCTCTGTGCTACTTTGGAGACAGAGCAACATCCAGACATAATTGTAATTCATTGTGGAGGGAACAGTTTAGGGCATGTGACTGGAATTTTTTTACAATTTGCTATGAAAGAAGGACTGAGGAAGGTTATGGACATGTTTCCTAATTCGCAAGTGATATTTTCACGGATTGCGCAGAGACAAATGTGGCTTCGTTCTTCTTCATTTGGTCCACAAATGGAAAAAGCAAGGCGCAATGTTAATAAGGCTGTTTGTGGCTTTCTAAGAGATTTTGGCATGTCTTCTTTTCACAATGAAAATATTATGTTTTGTAGTACATACATTTTTCGCAGAGATGGAGTCCATCTTACTTATGCTGGCAATCAGATTTTTCTGAGAAATGTACAAAATGCATTGCGACCTTTTTTGGAATTACAACAACGATTTTGAAGTAGATGTTAAGCATTTACAATTTTTGACTTACAAACACCACCCAAAGGCTCTTTTCAGAGCCACCACTTATTTCCAGAGAAAATGACAATGTTTGTGATGGAGTAGTAACCCAATTTTTTTAATGTTTGCAAACTGTTTGCGGACTTCTAAAATATACAAAGAGCCCTGCTTCATTTATTTTCACTTCTATTTTTTAACTGGGAAAGGCGGCTCTGAAAAGAGCCTTATTTTTTTTTAATTTTTTTAATTTTGTATTTTTTTTGGTTTTTCAGACACGACACAGTAGGAGAGGAGGGTAAAGGAGGGTAAAGGGGGGACACCAACCACAGGGATAAGAAAGGGCGAGCTGAGAGAGGAAGATGTAGAGTGGGTTTTATTTGGGTAGTGAGCAGGTCTTCTCGTGCTCTGAGACGATAGTCTCAAAAGCACTCAGAAGTCGCTCCCCCCTGCAGAGTACTGTGTCACAGTACATACATACAACTGTGACCCTCGAAAGGTAAGGGTCATCAGCATTCTGTATGGCCTGTGAGGCAGCTTGAGAACAACGCTGTCCCACAGAGGTGGTCCTTGTGGTGACAGGATCAGAAACAGAGGATGAAGTAGAGGAAATCAACCTGCTACGTTCTTCGCAAGGTACAACCCTGCGAATAGCCCCAGAGTGAAATGACCTCAGGTGTCGCTTCATAGTAGTGGTCCCAAAGCTGTAGTTACTGTGCTTCCCGTGAATGAGTATCATTTTGCACTCATTGCAGGTAACATGGTTCGCACAAGCCTTAGGACTATTCCCATGAATGGTAAATAACCGCCACACCCAAGACTCACGCCTAGTGCGGGTAGTAGGGATTTCCTCTACCTCATTCTCATCATCCTCTTCTTCCTCCTCCGCATCCTCACTCCTGTTCCCCTCTTCAGGCCCTTGGGGAGGTGGTGGTGGTGGAGGGGGTGGTGGTGGTGCTGAAGCAGGTGCAGCACCAAGTGGCAGTTCAGCAGCCAAGGATGCCATGTCGATGATGGTGTAGTCTGCAGGTGGTAGCAAAAATCACTGTGTTCTGAAGAATAGCCAGAAACACAATGGGAATAAGCTCTTGGGCGTGGTCTTTTATAGGGGTGCTTGTGCGCGGTCCGCGGACATGCGCACTGTGCGCGGTCAGATCGAACGCAAAAAATGGATTGGAAAGTTTCAAAAGGTATATAGAAAGTCAAGATTGCTATGTGGGACTTGTGGCATGGAGAGATTTTATTGAAAAATATTATGGATTAACTGAAAATGTACTTTTAAATTGTTCGGGGACACAAACAGTGTCCGCATTTCAGGACACACGATGAGCGTGGGCGCGGTCATATGATCTGTTTGCGAACTAGTCTGCGAAGGAAGCGCCTGTCCGCAGGACACCAAGTGCACGGAGATTGGTAAGCGCATGCGCATTGATGTCCTACGGACACTGTTCGGGTTCTGAAGTAATTAAAAGTGCGTCACACGTGAAACGAATATTTCAGGACACCGCGTGTGTTCTTAGAACAGTTTAAACTTGGTAGCGAACAGTAAGGACAGATATAGTGTTCTTCAGGACACATGTAATTTAGTTTATGTAGGAACATTTCAGGACACCAATTGTGTTCTTAGAACACTTTCAATTAGGTAGCGAACACTACGAACAGTTGTACTGTTGTTCAGGACACATCATTTTCGTGTATTTAGGAACATTTCAGGACAGCAATTGTGTTCTTAGGACAGTTTTAAGTTGATAGCGAACATTAAGGACAGATATAGTGTTCTTTAGAACACTTTAATTTTTGTTTCTTTACGAACATTTCAGGACACCACGTGTGTTCTTAGAACAGTTTCAACTTGCTAGCGAACAGTACGAACAGGTGTGGTGTTCTTCAGGACACCTCCATTTTCGTTTATGTATGAACATTTCAGAACACTCGCACTGTCCGCGGACACTTTTATTGTTTTTAAAAAAAAAACGGAAACTGTTCACAATACAATATAAAAATTAAACTTTATTTAACATATATTAATAATTTATGACAGAGAAGGTGAGGCAGAAACAGAAACAAAAACAGGAGAATTTGGGGTTTCAACATGATTGGTATTAGGTGAGGAAGGGATGGAAATCTCATCAAAACGTTTTGGATTATGGAGAGGGTTTGGGGATAATTGACTGGGATATGGTGAGGAGGGACAAGTACATGTGGGGCAATGGTATGACGTTTTTGTTTTAAAATGATCTTCAACAAAAGTTTTTAAATTATTAAAATTGGTCAACAGTAAATCAATTTTTTCTTTTATGTTGTCAAGCGTGTTTTCCATAACAGCTTCTTAAGAGGTAGTTTCTATTTTGTTATGCTCTGTATAAAAAAAATATATATATGTTAAATGTATACAAAATAATAATATTTAAATGGTTTATATTATAAAGTGTTTACCATTAGTTTCACTATCTTGTGACATTTTGTCATGTGGGAAATTGTCCTCTAGCCATTCCAGAGTACTAGGCATTTCTGTGAGAAAAAAAAAAGAAAAGATAATATATTTTTTAATCTAATACAGAAAGTTTATAAATATATGAGTAACATGAAGTACACTTACTATTTCTGGTAAAATAAGTCCTATGTATTCAGTGGGTCTGGTCTTGTTCTCAGTTCTGTTGTGTCTGTGAGGTAATTATGTTGGAAGCCAATTTATGTTCTTGTGGTATATTCCATTTCAGAACATATTGTATTTAAATGAATGGTTAGTGTGTTACATATATGGGTTACATTTCTTATGTATTACTATATATAATGTGTTTGTGTGCTGCTTTTTGAATTTGTTAAATGTTCTTATATTATGATATAACAATCAAACATACCCCCCCTCAAAGTTTTTAGGTTGTGGTACTGTTCTCCGAACATGTCCGCGAACATTAAATAATTTCGCGGACATCAAGTTCATAAGAAGAGATTTAGTCAGTTCCATATGACATGTATATAAAGTCAAAGTCATTATTATTAAGTTTTGCTACTAAAAACCTATGAAATTCCGTGAAAAAACTTTGTTAAAGGGACGTTATGGTTAAGTTGTGCTACTCAAAACCTATGAAATTCAGTGAAAAAAACTTTGTTAAAGGGACGTTATGGTTAAGTTGCGCTACTAAAAACCTATGAAATTCAGTGAAAAAAACTTTGTTAAAGGGACGTTATGGTTAAGTTGCGCTACTAAAAACCTATGAAATTCAGTAAAAAAAACTTTGTTAAAGGGACGTTATGGTTAAGTTGTGCTACTAAAAACCTATAAAATTCAGTGAAAAAACTTTATTAAAGGGACGTTAGTAAAGTAAAACCGAAAAACCCTTGAAATTCGCCAGTTATGGTAAGCTAAGCAACCATAACTCGCGCCACCACCGTGCTCTGCTAAGACTAACACCCAGGGTATCAAAGATGACATCACAAATGTCATTGATGACATCACTGATGACATCACATGTGCATTTACCTTTCATGAAAAGTCTGTACAAGGGTTTCTTATTGTAATGTTAATTTTAGAAAAAGTGTCTATTGGTGACAATTGGAATAAATATCAAGGGCTGTTTAGTCCATCCAGTATACTAAGGTGCTCATGTAGAAACATAGGCATTGTGTGCAGCATACATGATGGAGGTGCAATATTCATAAGCTTGCCATGTTGAATAGAGAAATGATAACTGTTTTCTTATTAGACTTTTGCATACTGTGAAACATGTGATAAGTAGATAATAAAACACAAAGAGACAACACCACATACAAATATGAGTATATACAAGGAAATTGAAGTAGTAGCAAAAAGTGTTCATAACCTAACTGATTACCTTTATGCAGAGAAATGATTGCTCTGTTTCAAAGCTACTACTTACCCTATATATATATATCACATGATGTGCCTGGTCTCTAAGGAAAGTAGTGTGAATACAAGATATAAAAATATGAACATATACAGGGAAAGTACAGTAATAAAAAAACAACAGAACTATCAGAAAGTGCTGACAACTCTACTGATTATTTTAATGCACAGAAAGGATTGCTGTCTTTCCAGCTTGTGTCTTCCCCTATGTATATGTTTCATATGATATGACTGGATCCTAAGGGAATTATTGTAAGAACATACTTGAAGGATAAGTCTACAAATATACTACCATTTCCACTTTTAATTCCTGACTGTTACTGAAGAAAACCATGTGGCCTAGATATGTCAGTAAAGGAAAAAAGGCGGAACCAGACATGTGATGTCATCAGTGATGTCATCAATGACATTTGTGATGTCATCTTTGATGTCCTGGGTGTTAGTCTTAGCAGAGCACGGTGGTGGCGCGAGTTATGGTTGCTTAGCTTACCATAACTGGCGAATTTCAAGGGTTTTTCGGTTTTACTTGGAACCATAACGTCCCTTTAACAAAGTTTTTTCACTGAATTTCATAGGTTTTTAGTAGCACAACTTTACCATAATGTCCCTTTAACAAAGTTTTTTTCACTGATATATATATATATAATTGGACCACCAGCAAAAACATAATAATAAAGACATCTATATATTCAAAGATGGTGATCAGATAAAAAGAAAAAAAAACATAAAGATCTCTTAAAAAGAGGGTGGTCTTAAAAAAGAAAATATATACATAATTTTTCCAAATACATCATAAGAACAAAAGAAATAGAGATCAGACCACTGATAAACAATGATGAGATCTGAAGATTAAAAAAAAAATAAAAAAGAATATTGTTATTGTCTCTATATAATTGGGAATGATGATTGTTTGTACAAAGCTGGGGTGTGTACATAATTTTCTGATGACTGGATTTCAATGTAGGTAATATTTATTTTAGACACATACAGTTTAAAGTTTTTGATGTTTTTTTCTCCGGTAGAAATGTCCAGTGTATCCCAGCAGTAGAAAAAAGGAGAGAGTATGTAGGAATAACTGGGGGCTGTGCGTTACAGTGGTTTATTAGCTTCATGCACATGTAGTGTTAGTGTTGGCTTTGCACAGAAACAGAGAAATACAAACATCATAAGTGGCAAATGCAGCCGGCACACATTTGAAATGGGAAATGCACACATCCAGGAAGAGAGAGCATATGTTTAAGGGTGTTCTATAATAGTTAATTTGACTGGCTTGCACTAGATCTAAATCCTAATCCCATCCCAGTAACCTGTAACATGTCCTTAAATTAGTGCAAATTGGTCTAGATGAAATAAATTGAAAACAATTTTGAAAATGCTGTTCTGCAATGAGGTTTCAGTTATTAGCTGTGTGGCTTCATTCAATGAGATGTATAAAACGTGCAGCATAGCAGTAGTTTGTGGCAAGCTGTGAAATATGAAGTTATGCTGCTAAAGAACAACACCATTGTTAAGTCAGGAAGCAGCAGTAATACAATGTGAGGCCTAGTGGAATGATCAGAGCGAGGGGAAGGTTTATCTTTTGAGTGACAGGGGAAGATTATAAGTGGAACTGTGGGTGGGCGTGCAAGTTTAGATGTTCAGACAATTCTTGGGAGACAGTGCTGGGCAGACATCCACAAGCATCCGGGGAGTGAGATTCTTAAGGAATCCTCAATCTGGGCTGAGACAGTGCAGGCAGCCTGGGGCGCTTTGCTGAAACAGTGTTGGCAGGCTTGCTGGGGTCGTGACATTCCTTATCAGTGGGCGAACCAAGTGAGAAGGTTTTCCACATTCAGCTGTGCCAGGAATCTCGCCCGGTTCTAGGTAAATATGAGTCATAAGTGAGGATTTACTGCATGAACACATGTGGGACAGCCAGATAGAAAGGCAGGTTTCTGTGTAAAATGTTTCTAAATATTTTGTGCGTAGGCACTTTCAAATGTTAATGAAGCAAGTCGCATTGCTTTTGTGTTTTTGTTCTCTCTCTCAAACTGCATTGCCTGCCAATGTCATTGTTTACAAGGTCATTTGGTAAGATGGTGCTCTGTCAAGCCTTTTAATGTGTGTGAATATTTCCATGTAAAATACCACTTCACAGTTTATGTACTCATGGCTTGTACCACATAATGTATTTTATCTGAACCAATTGAAATCCAATTAATATATACAATTAGAAATTCAAAATAAGAGTGTTGGGCTTTCTTTCCATGACTGCACTCATTAGCACAGAGACTGAGAGTTAGCAGGGACAAGGCTTATTTTACCAGAGTTGATCATTCATTTTACCAGAGGTGGTAAAATCTGAAGTTGGTTTTTGGTTTTCCTAGTAAGTGAGTTTAGGGGTGTATGGTGTGTGTGTATACATTTACCTGTTTCTAATGTGATATGTTTTGCACTTTGGTTCCTAGAGCATATATCAGCATCATAGGTAAGTTCCTGAGAGGAAGTGATATTGTCCCATATTAAGTGTAATAATTCCAGTAGCTGTACCTATAAAGAACCCTGGGATAAAGAACAGGTGTTAGAATATATTCTGAGGAGAGTTTTACGACTATAAAGGGAATCCACCAATGCATCACTACAATAATAATTTACCACAATAAGTTACCACTATTTTCCACAATAATAAAACAACCCAATATTAGGTGGAACTCCTCCAGAAAATATATCTAACAGGCCAAGGTTTTTAAGCAAGTAAGATGGCTCATTGAGAAGTGTGCCTGCGGCAGAGATTTGCTTGTACTAACGACACATAGTTTACAAACTCCTGCCCTCCAACTTTCTCATGTTGTCAAAATGAGTCCCTTTGAATTGGGTAGATGTGACAGATGTTACTAAAGAATGTTGCTAGATGTTTTTAACCAAAATGCCCAAGACGGTGGCTGCAGAATCTTTCCTCCCAACTAGAGAGTTAAAAAAGAGCGATATTTGTGTAATAAAGACAAGGAAGGAGATACACGTTTACAATTTAGAAACATTGGGCAAGTGGATGTACATGTGAAACAAATTAGTAAAATCAATGTACATGCCAATTAAAAATTTGAAAATCAGCACTGTCCCTTTCTTATAGGTTGAGCCGAGAACCATGCAAGACTCAGCATTCCTTATATATTTCTGTCTAGTGTCTTTTACCATGTCCCAAAACTCCACAAACATACCCCACCCCAAACAGTAAGAAAAATACTATCTATTGCTGAAAATAATTTTTGAAGTTCCTTATTTCCTCTCAGTACCGCGGGTAGAATGCATGGCTTTACCATCCCAGAGGTTTGTATTCAGTAGTACCTCAGCAGTCAGAAGGGTGCTAAATGATGTATTCACTCCTTTTGTGTTTCCATGCCTTCCTGGACCAGAAGGCGAAAGATGAGCAGGCCCAAAAATAACATTTGAAATTACAAGTATACAAATCCCAGTCTCCCCTCACAATGATTGCCTACATGCGTTATATACTTTTGGGATAGTCTTAGTTACTTGGGCCCTGCCCAACAAGCGGCACCTATGAATCCACAAAAATACAAACTGTGTGGTTATTGAACAGTCTATTTTCTGATAATGTAATCCTTTCATAGTTTAAATAAACATTTTCCATAGAAAACAAAGACAAGAAATGGAATAAAGAATGTATATGAAATATATTAAAGGATGTTTTTAATTTACAAAGTGCTTTTCTTGTCTAAATAACTTTATTATTATAAGGCAACTATTCAGCTCTGTATTTGGCTCCCAACAAATACTTGTCCAACTATTTGTTATTCAGACAAATACTTAAATCTACTATTTAGTACACTCCTAGTACATAACCATGTCTACACATTAGCACAGTACCTATTAACTGAAGTATGTACCCATGTTTAGACATTAGCACAAGGCCTATTAAGTTGAGCACATCTCCATATCTACACATGAACAAAAGACCTATTAAGGTGAGTCATTGTCGGATGCATAAAAAACAAATCTTCTGTCACTTTTTTTTGGCCACATGTGAGAATAACTCCCCCTTTTTATTTGTTCTTCTTTAGATCTGGGGTGGAATTTATTGCACTCTTAGAGAAGGATACTGTGTTTCAACTCTATAGTCCCACATAAAGCACCTCAAAATTAGAGGAACAGAAGTGGCCCAAAGCAATATAGGAGCCATATCCCCCTCCATCTTTTTTTATCAATATTTCGCCACTATCCAAGTAACATAAATGCTGGTAATTCGTCTATGTAATTTAGTTTATTGTAGGTTACCTCATTAGATTTCCACCTACGTTTCTCCTGCCCCTGAAAGAAAAAAACACACACCAAACAAGGAAGGGCGATAGAACCATTCAGGCATCTAGCCTCTCATTGGATTTGGCAAGTTAATCTCCTGATGATTTATTCGAACATTACTGAACCCTTTAGGATGTCCTAAGCATAGGAGACAGTGTTATTTTGTAGCTTTTGTACACTACTATGTAAGCTTCATGAAGAAAGAGAAACGCGTTTTCTCAGCCTATGTGATGGACATATTTGTATATATGTTTGCATTTCCTAACATGGTCTGTTTTTGCTGTCATCAATGTACCTTTTTAATGTGTCTTAATTTTACATGTGTAGTTGTTTTGTCTGGCTTTCCTATTATCTCGTGATTACAAAATATTCATGCGAGGAGTTTGCTGAAAGCTCAATTTTTCTTTCAGAAATTCAAGATTAGGGGCCTCATTACACGGTAGGCGGAGGACCAAGGTGCTACTAGCACCTTGGTCCATGCCGGTAAAATACCGACACTGCCTTGGTGGAAAGGGGAATTACCGCCCTATTCCAAGGTTGGCGGGGCGTTAATTCCCCCTTCCCCCATTGCCCTTACCCATTCCCATTTTTGCCCCATAGGGCCCCATAGGGCTCTATGGGAATGGGGAAGGCGCTAATTACGGTGCCGCAAATTGCGGTACCGTAATTAGCACCCTGGTCCCTTTGTGGGTTGGTTTTTAACGCCTGCTAAAAAGCAGGCGTTAAAGTACCTACCCGCAAAGGGACCTCGTAGTAAGGCGGTAAGGGTTAACGGTCACCGGTACCATTACCGGTGACCGTTAACCCTTACCGCCTTCCGTGTAATGAGGCCCTAGGTTTATAATATTCATTCATACAATGTGGTGAAGACGTTGAGGGGTGTTTGTCAGGCCTGGGTGTAAAGATAGTGCTTTTATGCAAGCCCCTTTCGGGGAATATCTTTGGAAAACGGTGTGTGCAGGTCAGGCTCCAGCATCAGGGAAAGAATAGCTGCTTGTGAAGGGGTGACAGAGTAAGCAGGCGAATCTTTGATTGGTGAGGTCAGATGGCTCAAGGAAAATACATGAAGGGAGGAAGAGATGAACGTGGGGAAGCCATGGCAAGTAATGGAAAGGATGAGAATGCATGATTCACACAATAAGGGCTATAATAACAAAGCACTGGTATGAGAGTGGTGATGGTACAGCTGATCGAAACTGCATGAGAGAGAATAGGAAAGAATACAAGTGGAAGTAAATATATGATGTGACGGGAAGGAGTATAAGCCAATTCTCCATTCTTTCATTCATTCATGGGAAAGGAGAAGGGATAGATAGAAATGAGGGAAGAAAGAGTTAGAAATATAGTGTAAAATGGCCAGAGTAATGTGAAGATCTAGATTGCAAAACCAATTATGATGGGCGAGAGGAGGAACATGTGTGAGAGAAGAACGGAAGGAACAGAAGAATGGAATAGATATGAGAAAGAAGGAAATAGAAGGTGCCCACTGCTGACAAGAGAGCCCATATTATATGTGATAACTTCTGCCAGCCCAGGCTTTTTACCCAACTGCAAATGCCAGGATTCAGAGCTCAATATTTATAATGAGAGTCCACCATGCAAAGAGTTGTTGGATGAAAAAGCAGGACTGGCTAAATGTCTTGCACATGACACCGGGTGCTTGCCATCTATGGGTATGGCAACAGAGTGGAATTCTCCACTACACGCTCGTGTACCCTTCAGTGTGCCAACATCAGAAATTACCGTCATTGTAGCACCAACTAATATGCCAACAAACCCATCTGATCTCTCTGAAAAGCTTCTGAAACCCCAGAGACTAAAGATACCCCAAATCCACAGCCCATGTGAGCAATATGCCACTGTTGTACCTCGTGGCCTCTCTGTGGCAATGGCGCCAACTTTTCTTTATGTCGTGCCAATATGGCATTCTCTCTGTCCTTCTTCTCCCTTTGTTGTGTTTGTTTGCAATATTTGCCATCATCCTGTAAATTGAGAACATTTTTTAGCCTTTAAGGGTGTTTTGCAGTACATTTAGGGCCTGATTCATGGAATCATCTGTGTGGAAAAAACGGCACTTGCGTGTGAAACCACACGCAAGTCCCCATTCGTCGATTCATTGAATACAATGTGTGTGGTTTACCCGGGACTTGTGCGGAATCTGCGCCAGCCAACCACGTCACTGCGGCCCGTCGAACGCCTTGCATGAGACTCCAAGAAAAGGGCTGGCCAGGCCTGCGCACCCACCTATAAAAGGGGTGGAATATGTGAATTGTGGAAGAACGCGCACAAAACAACCGTATTCATTCAATTGAATAGGGAATGACAGCGTGCCAGAAGCACACGCAAATCAAGAAACACCTACGCCACACGATAGAAGGCATAAGCGCCAATGTGTACACTAACAAAAGCATAAAAAGCATGCACAATTATCAAATGGATACAGCCACGGTGAATGCACCATTTGTTTCAGCAATCATGCTGAGACACTGCACGAGGAGGAGGGTGGCCAGGGCCCGGATCTTCCACTTAAGCACCAGCCTTTTTGTGATGCCTGACAACCAGGTCTATTGCATGTATAGGTTACCCCCCCCATATCATTCTTGACCTGGTCACGGAGAGGGAAGATGACCTCACATCACCCAGCATGTGCTCCCAAGAATTGAGCCCCTTGCAAAAGGTGCTCACTGTTCTACATTCTTTTGGCCACTGGCTCATTCCAGACGACCACTGCCATAGTAGGTGGAATCTCCCAGGCCATGCAGTCAAGCTGCTTACACCAGGTGTTGCCAATCATAACTGCACGTCCTCCTGTCCACCAGCATTTCTATATGCCCAGACACTGGCAGAAAGGCAAACAGCTGTCCAGAATTTTTATGGGGTGGCGCACTTCCCAAAAGTGCTAGGTGCCATTGATTGCACACATGTTGCTCTACGTCCACCTCGAGCAAAAGAACACATCTAATGCAACCAGAAACATTGGCACTCCATCAAGGTTCAGGTTGTGTGTGATGCCAAGGACATCATTACTGAAGTGTATGCCAACTATCCTGGCAGCACACATGATAGGTATATCTTCAGGATGCCCCCGCTACACCGGGATGCTGGAAGCTGGGAAGCATGGCAACACATGGCTCATTGGTGTGTATGTATTGCCATGCACATGCATGCATGTTGCACACAGACCAATTGACAGTGTCAACAAATGACAATGACAACCATTCTCACCTCACCTCTACAGGGGACAGTGCCTACCCTCCAAGCACATACAAGATGACGCCCATACGCAACCCCAGCAGACCTGTCGAGGTAAGATACAACACTGCCCATATTGCAAGTCAGGGCATAGTGGAGCTCATATTCAGAGTGCTCAAGTCACGTTTCCGCTCCCTTGACCACTCTGGTGGTGCGTTCCAATATGCATCACAAGTAGTCTGCAGGATCATTGTGGCAGCATGTGTCCTGTACATTGTTGCAACATGATGTGGCGTCCCATTGGACATGATGGTGGCACCCCATCCACACCGACAGGCACACCACTTGCTTATGGCTGGGCAAAGGGCATGTGGAAAGGCTGCACATACCCAGATTGCGCATTATTATTTCACCGAAAATCCTCCCCCTGTGGAGTGCACAGGATCCCACCAAATCCCAGGTACCATTCAATGATGAAAATTGGCCAATCCATTGTGCCCAAAAATCCATCTTGAGAAAGTGCCCGTGGAAGTGAAAATTTGTGTGCATCCCTTATAACAAAAAATACTTTTCTTTTTCTGATTCCAAAAGAAACACATTGAAGAGGGAGGACACTGCTACTACCATGCCAACCTTTTAATGAAATCACCCCTTTGGCAACAAAAACCTCCCATATTACTAACTAACATACCTGTCAAATGTGTAAGCAACATTAAATCCAGAAACATCATTTCTGAGCTGCAAGCCATACATGGCCCACAAATTAAAATGGACACAAAATACAACAAGCACAATGTCATATAGTTGCACACATGTCCTAGAATGAACATGATGCACACAAACATGTCCCTATTGTGGGGTGTAGATAAGCAGTACAGTATCGATCAACAGGTTACTCAATTAGGCAACATGACCAGAATAAACCCCATCCCAAAAACACCTTTCACAAGATGTAATTTACAATTTTGACAAAGAGGGCGACCCACTAGAATTTCCACATCCAGATACGCAGCAACTAAAGTAGCCATTCCATAATGATCAAGATAAATGCACCTCTTACCTTTCCCCTTGGTATGCAGTCGACAGTCAGATTTCATACCATGAAATATCCATCATTCCCTGATGGAAGGATCTGCAGACAATGAACAAATAGAAACAGTGCAGCTACCAAACCAAAAAACTGAAGACCCACACCCCCCCTGTGAGAATCAAAACACATGCAAACAACAACTCACAAGACAACCATCAACATGTGTACCACCACACGTGCAGCAACACCTGCACACTGCATGCAAATTAAACACACAAAACACACACACTGACAAAACAAAACAGCCCCCACACTGCCTGTCCCCCTCAATGACATGCAGAAAATGTGCATGCCATATATCCCCATATGGCAAGACGATGGCACATACACAATGCACGCATCAGTCATCATGCTACATGACAATTAGAAGACATCACTATGCAAATAATTGAGCCCACAGAAAAGCAGGGACACCCCCGAAAGACTACCAATGACAGGACAAGGATTGACATCACCTGTGTAGTACTGGGACAGTGTACTGAACATAGTCATGAGATCCCATTTATTTCTTTATTTGTTGATTTATTGGTCACTTGTTAGGCGCTTATACAATTAGCAAAGCTGTTTCAAAGCATCCACAGGGCAACAGGATGGGGACACGGGAAGGAAGACAATGAATTACAACAAAGATAAATAATTGAATTAATAATACAAACAAATCATGTGAATAAAAGGGCGGTGGGACAAAACTACTATTCCTTGTGATTGTTCAGAACTTGCAAGTGCAATGGGAAGGGTGTAAGGAAAAACATGCTGAGATGCTCATGGAGAAGTGCTCAGGGTGAAGTACTAAGAAAAGAAAAGAAAAACATAAGTGCAACCATCTGTGGGGAGGCTGAGCCTGAGCAAATGCAGTATATAGACAGCGGCTTGGAGGAGAGTTGTGGGGCGTCAGGGCCCCAAGGATACATAAGGGCCCTGCACATCAATCACACAACTGTATGATTAGCAGGGGAGAGAGGAGGAGAAGGAAGAAGAGAAGAGAAAGGTCTTGAGGCTATTTCGGAACTTAAGGAGGCCCTGCTTAAGACACAGAGGCAGAGGGAGGCTATTCCACAGAAGGGAAACCGCTGAAGAAAGTGATCGACCACCAGCTCTCTGTTAAGCAAACCGCTTCACACGCAGGGAGTTGGTGCAAGAGGAAAGCAGGAGTCTAGTAGGGGAGTACTTGGTGAGGAAGCATTGAAGATAGATTGGTCCCTGGCCATAGATAGCCTTGTGGGTGATACAGAAGGATTTGAATGTAATCTGTGCTGAGCCCGGGAGTGAGTGAAGACTTTGTAGGGCAGGAGAGATGCAGTCCCTGGGCTTGAGGCCAATGATAAGTCCTGCTGCCCTATTCTGGGTAAACTGGAGGGGTCACAGGGTGGATGAAGGAAGATTAAGGAGGAGGCTGTTGCAGTAGTCTAGCCTGGAGAGAACCAGAGCATGGGTTACATTGAGTCTCTGGGGAAAGGTGAGGCAGGGTAGAGTTTCCTTTGAGAAGGAAGAGCTGAAAGTGTGACTTCTTGACAATGTCCTGAATATGAGGGATAAAGGAAAGGGAGGAGTCAAAGATGACTCCAAGACTCCTGGCTTCAGAGGATGGGGCGGGGGGGCAATGGAAGAAGGACAGAGTTCAGGGAAGATGTAGGGTGCAGGGGATCCATTAGGGAGAATCTCTGTTTTGCTGGTATTCACGCAGAGGTCATTAGCAGTGCACCAGGCCTGATGGCGGAGAGGCAGTCAGGGATGAAGGAAGGTGCAAGGGCATCAGTCGGAAGTTTGAAGAAGAGTTGTGTGTGACAGCGTAGCCCTGGATGTTGGGGGAGAAGGAGGCAATGAGCCATGCCAGCAGTAAAAAATGTTGTTAGAGAACCAGATGAAAGCATGGAGCCTCAGGGGACGCCACAGGTGGAGAAGGAAGTAGGGGAGGAGAAAGTAACCAGAATGGTTTTGGAGGAATGGTCAGTTAGGAACGAGGTAAACCAGTCCGGTGCCCGCTCTAAGATCCCAAGGGTACCATGGAGCCTTTTTATGAGGATGGATTGGTTCACTGTCTCAAATTCTGAAGAGAGATCAAGGAGGATGAGGACAGCAGGGGAGTTGGAATCGAGGATGCAAGCAGTTAGTTCTTCACGGGTGTTCAGGAGAGCAGTTTCCGTGCCTCTGGAAGCTCGGAATCCAGACTGGTGGTCATGTAGACCGCCAAAAAGTTCAGTATGGGCGTTGAGTTGGGGGAGGGCCAACTTCTCGAGCAGTTTCCCCAGGAAGGGTTTGATGGAACTGGGGCAGTAGTCGACTGGGCAGGAATGGTCTGCAGATGATCTTTAAGAAGGGGGCGCACAAGGGAGTGCTTGAAGGAGGATGGAAAAGAACTAGTAGCAATGGAGTGGTTGCAGAGATCAGCAAGAGCAGGGGCGAGAGAGGATATGTCCTTGATGGTTCTGGAGGAGCATGGGGCAACCTGTTTGGAAGAGACCTTCATGCAGTTGACAACTCTGGTGACGTCTTCAGAGGAGACTGGAGCGAAGGAGGAGAAGGAGGAAGAAGGAGGGTGAGTGGTGGGGGGCAACGGGGGAGGGTTGGGTTGGAAGAGTGCGTGACAAGGCTGTTCAGTATGTCCTGGGTTTTGGAACAGAAGTCAGAGGGGAGTGCATTACTAAGGCCCTGGGAAGAAATAGGGGCAGAAGATACTGCGGACGGGTTGGCAAGATCCCTTCAGATTTTGAAGAGTTCAGCCATGTTGCAAAGCACAAGAATGCAAGTACACAAATGCTCACCTCTTGCATTTTATGCAGGATCATGCCTGACACATCAATTCAGAGAGGCCGATGCCAGACTGGAAGACTGGCCACCATGTCAACTGTGATGGAAGACATAAGCAGACAAGACAAAGCAATGTGATAATGCAATCAGGGATAAATGCATGCTAAACATAGGATGCAAACAAAAAGTGCAAGGTGAATGCAGACTTCATTGTGACAGCATACAATTGGTCCGATTCTGCATTCAATTTGATGCAACAGTACTATGCACCCAGCTGCCATCAACTTGAAGCTGCAAACACCATGCTGCAGCACGCATGGGGCATTATGTGAAAACACAACATGCATCCCAAAAATGTGCATCAATGTTCCCATGGTTGTGACTTGTAACTGGGTCTGCACACCATAATTGGGGAACCCTAAGCAAGAGAGGCCAATTGTGCTGTCGAACCATCACCCCACAAACATTGCAAGGGATGTGAAAAAATCACTCATTACACATGTTCAAAGTGCAATGCGAGACACACAGCACAACCATCAACACTCGTCACAGGCCACAAACAGCCGGCCCTTCCACCCACTCCCATACACCCAAGAAAGGCCCAAACAGTTGGAACTCCCACAATTTTGAATATGAAACCAGTGGCCCCATCAATCCATAGAAACAACACCATGCCCAGACTTATCACCAGAACCACACCCTGTGAAATATGCACCCATGAAGTAGTACTGGTGTCCCACAAGACAAGTCAATCCCATGTGATCACACACAGTGCAAGACTCCCAGCCGAACACCACACAAGCATCTGCCAATGCCCTTCACTTACCTACACGGGGTACCCACTTACTTTGCATATGATGCAACCCATCGGCAGACGCTTCCCCTAAATGCAATGACTTGCATAGTAATAACAGAAAGAACATGCTCATCCATGACAACACATGAATTGATCCTAAAAATATGCAGATGCATCACAGGGTGCAAGAGGGTGACAGGACATAGGTTGTGATCTGCCTATGAGTGCAGCATACCACACATAGAGAGGGAGAGAGAGAGAGTGACAGTGAGAGGGAAGGCCAAGTTAAAACACATCAAGAAGTACACTGCCTGGATCAGAGATGGCAAATGACATGCACTACACCACAGTAGGTGTGACCATAAACAAATTGACCGAGGGAGGTAACACAGGGGCATGAGTACCACTTAAATAACCATCCCATCATGTTAGCATGCAAAGCACATACAAGTAAAGTTACATGTGCAGCAAACATGGTGACCGATGACGCATGCTCAACATGCAAGACAGTGCTCATGTTTACCCACTGATTGTGCTGGCATGGAGTGAATTCTGCATCACTATCACCAGGAACTGTGTCTCCAAATTAGTGATAGGAGGGAGAGTGCCCGGTGGAGGGCATGGGGAACATGGACATCAAAGGGCGCAGGGTGTCTCCCCCGGGACAGCAGTCACCTGTCAATGGCTAGCGTGAGATGCCCAGCTGGAACCCTTATTTATATATTTTTATGTCAAAATTTCTTTTATTTCTGGACGATGTACCCTTATATCACGCCCCTCCCTTTGAATCACTCCCCCCCCCGGTCTCAATGAGCCAAAAAGTAGGTGGTTTTATTTGATTAATTGAACAATATATATATATCACACTTTTATGAATAGGGACAATATCTAGATATCACACTTATTAATATTTATACACTGATCGGCAATGGGTGATATCACAACAATCAACAATCTCTTTAATCAATAGGAGTATGGGTGATAAGAATAATGTAGCAGAGAATAACTTTGTGTGGGTTCAATGAAAAGCAATAATATGAAATTAATGCAGCACAGAAATACAACTTGATATGAATTCAATCAAAGACGATGCAATCACTCTTTCCCCCTGTTACTACTCAATCCCCCCTATTATGCAAGATGAGGTGATGGAATGAGGGCACATAGGTTTCAGGAATAAACAATCAGCAATGCAGTTCAATCCCAATTCCCCCAGCAAGCTTAGAGAACAGGAATGATTTTAAACAAGTCAAAAGCTTTTCAATGTGATTTGAAATGAATGGGAAAAATGCTAAAATGACTTTAATTTGCTAAAAGGGATTCAAAACTAGTGGGAGCTGCTTTGGATAGGTTGAGGTAGGCACTAGCAATGATGTTTGAATGACTGGCAGATAGGAAACTGAATTCAGAGATTGGATGCAAGAAATAGCTGTTTTATATGGAATGAATTTGAGCCAAATGCAGAATCCCGGCAAACTTTTCAGCATGGGAGAAATGCGATTACAGAACAACTATAAGGAGTTAGAGTGCGGTTCTTAGTTCGTTTGACAGCTGAGGATGTTAGCTTCAATTTGACACTTTGGTTCCTAGCATGCATGGTTAAAAGGTTACAGAGGTTTTAATAAAGGTCGATTTTTCTCAAAAGAGTCAAGATTTCAAAATGAAAGATGTGCTTTTGAAGATTAGGAACAAAGGTTTCTTAACACTAGGGAGTCTATGGAGCCACAAGCTACACGACAGCACAGCCACCAATCCAGAGGCGCCCCCGGATAGTTTCTATCTGCCGAGACGCTTTGAGTGCTTTTCTCCAGCAAATATATATTAGCAGAAAGATGATTTTCACTACAATTATCAAAGGATTATATGGATTACAGAAGGAGTCAGGATAGATAAAAGAGATTCTACAATGCAGTTCTGGAAATGTTGGAATGGGTTGGATAGGATTACTTAAAACTAAGAGATGGCTATGGACAGTTCTATGCTAAATACTCACACTATGGGTTTGGAATGGAATATGCCTGTCAGAATCTGGTCAAGAGTTTTGGACTGGAATCTGCTAGCCACCGGACACGATTCAGGCGCTTGGTTCTGCTCTCAGCAAGGCACTCTGGTCTGCACAGCCTCCTGGACTGGCTCTGATGGGTTGGTTCTGGGTACAGCTCTGCTCTACTGGTTTGGATCTCTAGGTTCTAGCAAGGGATCTTGGCAAGAAGCAGCAAAGCAGCACGGCCAGGCTGTTGGATTTGTGATGCCCCTTGGAAGTTTGGGGTTAAAATCAGGTTGCAAGATTTTAAAGGCCCGCTGAGAAGGGTTCAGCTTTTTGGATGGGGCCTTCTGCTTCAGGGTTCTGGAGTCTGGATCTGGATTCTTCCTTCAGAGTGCTTTGCCAGTAGATCAGTGATGGGTGAATATGTGTGTTTCGGTGCCCTCAACAGTCCCTATTTATGTATTTCCCAAAGGGGTGGGGAGACTGGTTATACTAAGCCCACCCTTTAGGAAACTGATTGGTCCCAGTACTCCCTCTCTTCTGATTTGAGAAGGAAACAGTGTGTCATGATGTGTTATGTTTATGGTCCAAGGATAAACCCTCCCCTTTGTTTCTGTACAGTGTATCTTATTTTTCAGAAAAAACATATTCATAATATCACCAACTTGCTAATATTATATATTTACATCCCAAATTAAATAAGCACGCATCCGTCAAAGTCCCATTTTCTGGAGAGCTTCTGTTCACAAATGACAATTTTTTGCGGTTTTGGTCGGTTACTCAGTGTAAGTCCTGTACCAATTTTTTCACATACATGCACATACCATCTGGGCATATTCTTGTAAAGTTTCATATTTTTAACATTATCACAACTGCTACAAAGTCCACATTTTGATAATTCTGTCTCTGAATATCGCACAAATTCCAGAGTAGTTTCTACTTGTGAGCAACATTTTCATTTTAATAACCTCTAAATTCCATATTTTAACCAGTTCGGCACAATTTTCTATAAATCTTTTTCAAAAAGATATTGTCTGTGCTTTCTGAATAAACAAAACTGCTTGTCTCTGCCTCCAAGGTCTTGGCTGGGCTAGAGAGCATTCCCAGGCCACTCGGACTTTGGCATCTGGTTTCAGCCTACACCCGAATTAGCATTTCCTTTGAGTCAAAGGGAGTCTTTTGTCTCCTAGCAGAGAAACAGGCCAAAGTGCTCCTCCCTTTTCCTTTCACACCTCCCTGCCAGTTCCTTAGCAGAGAGCAAGGGAAAAGATTCATTTGTTTAGGAGAAGGTGTGGAATGTCTTTGAAGCTCAGTGTAGCTGGCTTTAACTTTTAGCACAATGTTTAAAATAGTCTTGTCCTAAAATACAAATTCAATTTTTAACAAATATATCCACCGATCTCTTAATTCCAGCCTTTTTAAAATATAGTTTTGAATTGTATCCACCACTATTGCTTCTGATAGCAAGTCTTTCCTTTTCATACTTTGATTTCAATGTATCAGTTTAAATTGACAGGTTAAGTAATCACCAACTTCTGACATAGGCGAGTAGCGGTACTGCGCCCATTTTTGACATATTCTTCCAAGCAAGCATCTTTAAATGTGGATTTTCTTCTGATCAAATATGTTTCTGCTGACATTGTGCTTAGGTGAATTCTTTATATACATGATGTTTAACACCCAAAAAGGATTTTGGATCTTTTGTGATGTTTGAGAACCAAGATTTTTGCACTTTCCACAGCCAAGGAAAAACAGATTTTTAAAAGGCTGTGTGTTTCTCTTGCAATGCAGGACTATTTTCTCAAATAGTTTCATTTTCCTCTGTGGGCAGCCAAATGATGGGTTTTGGCAGTGGTCTCCTGTGTTACCACGGACATAGGTAAAAGTGGATTGGCGGCCTATTTTTTGGGTTTTCGTGCACACTTCTCGGTGAATTTAGCACGCATAATGCTTTCCAGCAGCCATTCTGAGGTTTCTGATGCAAGCAGTGCACAGTAATGTTGCAGGGCATGGTCTAGTGGGTTAAAACATCCCACACACCTCCAGATCATGGATTACCGAAACAACATGGGAAAAGACAATACAACAGGCATAGTGAAGTACCATTCACACAGCACACGTGTGCGAGGAAACACTGAACCCATAGTTACCTGCACATGCCATCCTGTGCACCACCATGCAAACATGCAAGTTGACTTCGCTATGCAACCACTGCAAACGTCATGGCCTTGAGAGGTTAACTGCGCAACTAAAGGAAAAATAAAAAAATAAAATAAAAATAAAACCTGGAAATGGTAACTCAAAAATGAAATGCCAACATCCAAGCCTGGGGTCAACTAAAACAATTAACAAAAAAATCAAATATTTCCATCATGGACCAGGGTTTGGGGGTTTGCACACAGGAGAGGAGATGGGTAGGGTGCATGTCACCATACACATGGGTGGACATAACAAATAAAAGAACAACATTTCCCTCCATGGGCTCACAGACTGCATGGCTACGGTGGACTAGGAGGCATGTCTCTTCTGGCACCACCATCCTGTGTTCAATCAGAAGGCAGAAGTGGTGCTGGAGGCTCACCATGGAGTGCCCTGGCCTGGTCCTCAGTGGCAGCTGCCATGCGTGATACTGATGAATGCACCAGCAGACTGAGGGCTTGGAGGTTACTATGCACAACCTCATGGGTTGCACAGAGTTCCTCCTTGATTGTCTGCATCAACGAAAACACCACCTGGCGGAACAGTCTTCTCCTGGCTGCCTCCTCCTCATAGACTGTAGCTCATTGGGCAAACAAGTTATGCCTCAGGGCTTCCCTGTATGCCCGAGCCTCCGTAAGCATGGATGTCTACAGACACTGCAGATCTGCCTGTCGCCCAATGATTTTGGCTCCATGCACAGCCTGTGGGAGCGGCTTGTGGACTCCATGACCTGCACCTGTGTTGCTGTGGGGAGCATGGAACTAGACACTCTATCCATGCCGGGAGCCAAACTATCATAGGCAGCACTCTGTCAGTGTGCGGAACACAACATCTGCTGCTCCCATACTGTCTGTCCAGTCTGCACATGTCTCCCACGGGTGCAGGGCCCACACCTGCTTGATCCAAGTGAACATGGCCCTTGCTGTGATGCCCCTGTGTCTAGCTACAGGACTGCAACACTCCCTTGGACATCTGCCCAGGACCAGTAACCAATACATGTGAGTGTGGCCTTGCAGCCATAACCATCACATATGGGCGTGACACCACTGACTGGCCTTGTGAAAGCACCTGACCCCCTGCAAACTCACGAGCCCCAACTGCTCCACCCATTGGTGCACTCACCTCCACCAGCATTGAGGACTGTACATTTGGTTAAGCATCAGAGCTACTTCAGTCCAAAGAGTCAGAATTGTCTGCAGCATGGCTCAGGATGGTCTGTAGCACCAGTGGATTCTCACGGCCTTCCACACCACGTCCTCTTATGGTGGTCTGAAGTGCCACAGACTCTTCTTCCTCCTCTACCTCCTGCTCTGCATCTGGTGCTTCCTCGCCTGCACATGGACAGAAAAAGACATGTGGAGTCATGTGCAACATGTCTACAGTACACATGTGTATCACATTGCTGTCATGCAACAAAATGCAGGACATGTAACCATAAGAAATACATCATCCACACACTATGTACAACAAGTTATATGAGCATGGCATATGCAGACTGGCAAAAACATTCCCTGCTCAGGGCCATGCTGCCAGTGGACAAATTAACAACAAACAGGTTAAGACCATGATACAGCTAACTGTTGACTAATACCAGTGAAATGGGCATGACTATGTGGTTCTGTGACTTGCAAGTACATCACATGGCAACAGGCAGACACACATATCCACATCCAAGTTCACATCCATCACATGCCATACCAGTGCTGGCCTAGTACAGGGACTGCACACAATGGGCACATGTCATAAGTGTGTGAAAAAGGAAACAGTGCCAGTTCATGTATGGCTGTAAGAGTACCACCTAGGCAAGGTCTGTGAAGAGGAGAGAGTTAAGTCAATGGAGTTGTAGATAGGAACAAGGTATGGTGACCCACAAGAGGGAGAGGGGCATGGACCCATGGAGTGTGGGCTGAGTGTGAGAGGGTAGCAGGGATCAGGCCTAACAATGATTTGCCTGAGGAGTCATTGGGCCTCATTAGGACCCAGGCGGAGTGGGTTTCCGCCAGCGCTAATCGCGGCGGACCCGTCCGCCGTACTACGAGTTCCCGTAGCGCCATGGCGCAGTTTTCCGCCTGGTTTTACCAGGCGGAGAAAACCATGGCGCTACGGGACCTCGTTGTTAATTACGCCACCGTATTTTACGGTGGCGTAATTAACTCCTTCCCCACTCCCATTATCCCCTATGGGGCAAGAATGGGAATGGGGAAGGGCAGAATGGGGATTGGGGATTTACCGCTCCGCCAAGGTCGGAATGGGGCGGTAAATCCGCCAACCCCCATGGCGCTATCGACGGCTTTCCGCCGTGCTTCGCGGTGCATTTAGCACCGCGAAATCCGCCTGGGTCCTAATGAGGCCCATTGCCATTAGGGCATCAGTGAGGTGCACAGTATAGACATATGCACACCTACTCAGGGCATGCCGCAAGGCACGTTGGTTGTCATCTTGCATGTTCTATGTAGCATGTGAAAAATGATTCTATACCCTGCAGGGCATGATGTGTAACTCGTATTTTGGACACAAGCAAATGACTAGCAGAGCAGAGTCACCGACATCAACGATGCAACTAACAAAGGTGCACGTTGTGGTATCATGTTGCAAATGTTGTGGGGGTATGCTAGTGGGGGATGAGTACTGTCACATGGCCATGTTCAACTGAAGTACAACACTTCATGGTTTGTATCGACTGTTGGGTACACTGGACAGGTGGCAGTACACCACGTCATGGTTCACCGGAGGCAGTCATTCAAATGCATCCAGAAGTGCACCACAATTATACATCTTGGTGATGCTTCACTTCACATACTGAGGATGCACAATCTTGGTCACTCACCGGAAATGTCCTCATAATTTTCCAGGACTCCCATGCCTTGCACCTGCTCCACTTGAATGAATTGTTTCATAGCTTCTTCATACTTGGTCAGCTCTTCCTCCTCTGGTGACCCCCTTCCAGTTGCCAGAGCAAAGGCTAGGTTGGCACCCATCTTGGACTTGGTGTGATGGGTGAGGTCATTCCAGCGCTTCACTACCTGTGCAGCAGTGGGCTTCTCAAACCCTAAGGCCTTGATCTCATCCGTGGCATGCTGCCAATGCACCATATGATGAGCACATGCATGTGTGCTCCCCGTTGTGTGGCACATGTCACAGTGGTTAATGGCCATGTAGTCCATGAGGATCTTCATCATGGAAGTTCTTCTTCCACAATGTGCCATTGTCCTGTGCCGTGTCATGGGGATGAGCATGTTCCTGCTGTGCAGGCTTTGGCCCTCATTACGACCCAGGCGGTAAGTAATCGAAATTACTGCCCTGGCGTAATGAGCGTTAACGCCATGGTCCGATGGCGATAAGAGCGCCATATTACGACCCATCGCGCACGAGCATTACGCCATGGCGGTAACGTAAACTACGCCATGCCGTAAATAGCCCTTACCGGCCTCATTAACAGCGCAGGGTGACCTACCGCCACCCATCATTGCGCCGACCGTAGTCAGCGGTCACCGTAATTAGCGGTGACCGCAATTAGGCGGAACCGGAAATAGCGTAATTGCGGCGGAACGGGAAACAGCACAGCAGCCATCTTAAAAAACACAATCCATTGCCATCCTACCCAACCACACCACAACCAACCCTCAAACCCTGTCATTCCCATAACCCACCCATTTCCTCACCCAACCATGCCGAAAGTTGTGAAGAAGGCATGTGACAGGCAGCGGCAGGAGCGCTTCAGTCGTGAGGAACTGCAAATGCTTGCAGACACGCTCCAGGA
The DNA here is from genome assembly GCF_040938575.1 of Ambystoma mexicanum. NCBI lineage: Eukaryota > Metazoa > Chordata > Amphibia > Caudata > Ambystomatidae > Ambystoma > Ambystoma mexicanum. The sequence continues at coordinate 982,751,248 of NC_090926.1, read as the reverse complement.
GAAGGCCGATGTTGTCTTCTCCACTGAGATGACCCGGCCAGCCATAGGCCGCAAAAAGGAGGTGTGGGAACTTGTGGCACAACGTGTCAGTGCTGTTGGAACCACCCCACGCACCTCCAAACAGTGCCGCAAGAGGTGGGACGACCTGCGGATCAGGGACCGGGGCATTATGTCTGCCAACCGTAACCTGGCCCTGGGAACTGGTGGGGGAGCAGACTCCCCACTGAAGATGCAGCCATGGGAGGAGACATGTGCCTCTCTGATTGGCATTGAGTGCATCGAAGGTGTCGGCGAGATGGAGAGAGGGGCCCCGACATCTGGAGACACAGGTAGGTGCCTCATATACAGCCTTGCAAGACACCCTGATACACTTGCACGTGACAATCACAATGTGGCACACGCAACACATCAGCAGATGAGCCACACCCTGCGCACATGCAGCATGTACACTGTACAGTAGGCAGACACACACCTGCATGCAAAACCGAACCTAAAGGGAGGCAACCTGTATGTCACAGGCTACTAACTCCACCATCTATCCATTACACTCTTCACAATGCCTGCTCAATGTCCGCTGAACCATCAATAACAGTCACCCTCCTCTGCTCCACCACAGGCTCGCAATCGGACACTGGCAGGGACGACAGCACCAGCACCCCAGCCAAGAAGGCCAGGAAAGTGGGAGAAGGGAACCATGCATCCACCTCTGCTGGACCCAGGCCGAAACCACGCCAGGCTGAAGAGGCCAGGGCAGCAAAGTCCCCCGAGGAAGGGGTCGTGACAGCGCCTGCAGCCCAACAACACCCCCTGTTGCCCAATGAGGGCAATGTGTCAGCAGGGAGCACTACTGTTGGGGAGACTGCAGCCATCGCTGCCTGCTCCGATAGTGATGTGGAGGATGACACTGGACTTGACCACAACACGCAACTTCACTCACCACACCTATCCCCAATCAGCCATCATGGAGATGACACCCAGGGCCAATCGCCTGCTAATTCATGGCCAGCAACTCCAAGCCCAGTGGGAGTTGGGGAAGATGGGAGTAGTCCCATTGGTCCCCCATTGGCACCCTCCATTGGGCCAGATTTCCAGCTGTCGCTGGAGCAGATTGCCAACAGGCAGGAAGTACTGGGCACACTCCTCACGCAGCATGTTGCAGAATGTGGAAGTGCCAGTGCAGCCATGGAGAGGAGTGCTGATGGCATCAGGTCTGCCATCCAAACTGCCAGCAGGGACATATGCACCGAACTTGCTGCAGTGCGGCAGATGATGAGCCAGCTCATCCAGACAATTGTGGACACATGCCGTACTGAGCAGCCCGGTACATCCTCAGCTGCAAGTTCAGCACAAGCCACTCCCGTCCGCAGGTCATCCAGGACCCTGAGGAGCACATGCAGGGGGGCCCCAGGTTCCGGGAGAGGGGGCAGTCAATAGTGTGCAAAACTATACACACTTCACCACGGGCACTGTCACATGTTTGCAGGGTGTTCAGGGGGGAGGGGGAGGGGGGAATTGGGTGTGTTTGAGTTTTCGGGGGGAGGGGGAGGGGGGAATTGGGTGTGTTGGAGTGTTCAGGGGGGAGGGGGAGGGGGGAATTGGGTGTGTTGGAGTGTTCAGGGGGGAGGGGGAGGGGGGAATTGGGTGTGTTGGAGTGTTCAGGGGGGAGGGGGAGGGGGGAATTGGGTGTGTTGGAGTGTTCAGGGGGGAGGGGGAGGGGTTCTGTTATACCTATTCAGAAGAACAATACACTTTTTCATTTCTCACAAACGAAATGTGTGGACATTGCTCATTGCGTATGTGTGCTTTATTGTTTTACAGTCCACAGTGTTGACATACCAGACACACACAGTGCCCCAAGTGCCATCCATATGTTACACACACGCTGTGTGTGCTAGATGTATCGGTCAATGACATTCTGACGCATTATATGCCCCTCCTGTGCATCGCTGCCTCCCTGTGGTGCTGCCCCATCCCCATCATCATCATCCCCATCATCAGGTGGTTGTGGTTCTGCGTCAGGGGGCAGAGGCCCGTTTCGTCTGATGCACATATTGTGTAGCATGACACATGCCATGACGATCTTTGCAACCTTCTCATGGCGGTACAGGAGTGCCCCGCCAGACCTGCTGAGGCAGCGGAAACGTGCCTTCAGTAGGCTAAAAGCCTGCTCTATCACCACACGGGTACGTGCATGGGCACGGTTGTAGTCCTCCTCATGCTGGTTCGATGGGTTCCACACTGATGTGAGGAGCCACCTCTTCAGGGGATAGCCCGCATCACCTGTAAAATGTGAGAAATGAATGTGTCAGGAACGAGATTGATTTGTGAACATGACGCACAACCATGCCTTGATTCCGACTGTTACTGTGTACCAATTAGAGTTGTGCTAATGGATTTACACTGTGCAACCAGTATGTGTTCATGGCTCTCATGTACTGTTTTGCATGCTAAAACACAATTCAAGGGGGACGATTGCCTTGTGAATGGCCATCCACTGTGTCTGTTCAGGCCGTCATTCATGTGACCTTGCACGTGTCCTGTGAGCTTGAAGCTCACATGATAGCAACATTGATGTCTGGCTCATTATGACCCCAGTGAGCATTACTGGTGTCAATGGGGACAGTTTGTGGGTCTTGTAGTGGTGCATTGATGTTCCTGTCTGTCATGTGCCTCCTTTGTGCGCAGTTGTGGGCGACAGGCCTTTCAGTAGTTGGTGCATGGTGACGTGCATGTTGGTGGTTTTCTTTAGGGTCAATGCGGTCACAATTTGCACAATGCACTTGCAGATGGTTGTGTCGTTTTTGGGATACACTTTCATTCACATGTTGGGATGATTAGGTCAGGCATAATGTGTACACTACTCTGTTGACGTCAGTGCTGCCACAGGGAATGATCTGGCTACTGCTAGTTGCACCCATGTGACGTATGCATCACCCCCTGTATCTGCCAGATGAAATATGCATTGGTACGTCATTCAACACCCACTTTGCATTTCCATGCTCATGACATTAGACTCACCGAGTAGGTAGGATCTTGGGCCTGCATGTCGCTCCATGTAGCGTGGTATTGTGGAGTTCCGAAGGACCATTGAATCATGGGTTGATCCGGGGAATCTGGCAGAACAATGTGTGATGATCCTGTTGGAGTCACAGACCATTTGCACGTTGATTGAGTGGAAATGTTTACGGTTGCGGTACGGTACCTCCATGGCATGTGGGACCACCAATTCAACATGGGTGCAGTCAATGGCACCAATGCAACCAGGTATGCCGGCCAGTGCATGGAAACCCACTTTGGTGTTGGCAATCTCCTGGGCAGACCGTGGTAATGAGATGTGGTCATCTGTGTGCTTGAGGAGGGCATCGAGCACTTGGATCAGTGTACGTAAAAATAATGGTTGTGAAATGCCATGCAAGTGCCCCACTGTGTGCTGGTAGCTGCCTGTGGCCAGGAAGTGGAGCACGGACACTACCTTCAGTAGGGGGGGGGGTGGCAGTGGGTGTTTCAATCATGCTGACGATGTCGTTGTGTATCATGTCCACAATGGTGGTGATGGTGTCCCGGTCCAGTCGGTACAGGGTGTGGATCTGCTCAGCGGTGAGGTTGAATGGGCTGGCTCTGATGCGTGGGATTGGGGGCTGCCTGCGTGGTGGCACTGGCTGTGCTGGTGGGGCTTGCTGGGCCTGCCTTGCCCCCCTTCTCCTCCTGCGTCTCCTCTGTGCAGCCTGTTGTTGTTGTTGTTGTTGTTGTAGTTGCTGTTGTAGCACTCGCATTGCTATCAGGTCCTCCAGCCCCAACATTGCTAGTCCTATTGGTATCATTGTGGAGTGTGACTGGGTGTGGGAAGGGGTGGGGTGTGCTCTTTTTGTACTTCCTGAGTCTGTATTGCCTTCACCTGTGCTGTTTCTGTGCACCTGTGGCAGCTGCATTCACTTTACATAGCCCTTTACGGTTGGTTCGCGATGGCGTAATTAGCACCATGGCGGTAAGGTACTTAACGGGCTGGGTGATGGTGTTAGGGCCATGTCCGCTTGGGTCGGCATTCGCGTACCTTTCCGCCATGGCGCTAAGTACGGTGTGGATGTTCGCGTGCGTGCACCCTTGGCGCAGTCAGCGGCAGCGTTAGCTACGATGCCGCTAATGACATCGTAGTTTACGGTCACGGGTCGTAATCGGCCCTAGCGGAAGACGATGGCGGTAATCGTTTACCGCCATCATTTTTTGCTTTGCGCCAGGGTCATAATGAGGGCCTTTGTCTTCTTGCCACAAGGTTTTGTTACCACACCTGTTTGGATGGGACCACTCTGGGGTCCAGATGCAGAAACACAAGTGGCTTGGGGCATGGCATTACCCCCTGGGGTTGGTGCAGCTGCATGTCCCTTACCCTTTTGGGCTGGGGCAGAGACTTCTGCAACATGTCCCTTACCCTTTTGGGTTGGGACAGCTGCTTCTGCAGCACATCCCTTAACCTTTTGGCTGGGGCAGCTGTTACGCAGCACGTCCCTTACCCTTTTGGGCTGGGGCAGCTGCTTCTGCAGCATGTCCTGGATTAATTGGGGCTTGGGCAGCTGCTACTGCAGCACGTCCCAGAACCCTTGGGCCTTGGGCAGCTGCTTTGGCAGCACATGCCTGACCCCGGCCACGTCTGCTCCCTTTCCCTCCTGGGGCCTTTCCACTCTTGTTCCTGGTGTAACGGAAATAAGGAAGGCACACCAAATAATTGTCCCTGGCAATTTGAGTGAGGGGAAGTCTACGTGATGGAAGACATAGTTATGTGGTCCAGCAAGGCTCAAATGTACTCCAGTTGTGAAAAATATGATATGCGTAATGCACAGGCACCCGAAAAAAAAATAGATGCGCACGCAAGATCAGGATAGCTTCTGAAAAAAGGGGTACGCGATACTCAGTGGCACCGAACAACACAAAAAATGCATACGCGAACACTGGAAATCTACAAGAAAGGTAAGAATAGTATTATGGTAGTTTTCTCTTCCAGTGTGGCAGCAAACTTCTTAAGTCTCTGTGACTCATTCTCTTTCTGACTGCCCTACCATCACTCATGCATGGCCCTGTCATGTCATTGTATTTTGCCACCCATTCCACCCAGGTCACTGATGTTCACGCTGTGACATGCCTGGCCATTGGTTGTGTATGTTGCGATGGTTTGATTCTGTCATGGGCACACACTCCGTTACTGTGCTTTGCTACCTTGGCAATGTGACATGGACAACATACACATGGATTTGTATTCACTTGTCACATGTGCATGGGGTGGCTGATTATGGCATGGAAGGGTGTGTGGGCAGATGCTCCACACATGGATGGACCACCGGTGCTTCCAGTTGGTCATATTTGCAGTGTTCATGTTGGTGTTGCACTTCATGTTTCTGTCAGACCACGGATGTTCAGGTGAGCTGCAGACATGCATTGTACTGGTGCGTGGTTTCCGGTCTGGACAGGGGCTGCCTGTGGGTGGTGACCAGTCTGGAGTGGGATGCCTGGGGGGGGTGTCGCAGTGGAGTGGGATGCGGGGTGGTGCCCAGACTGGACAGAGGCTGCCTTTGGGAGGTGTCCAGTCTGGATTGGGCAGCATGGGGTGGGGGGTATCATAGGAGAGTAGGGCTAGGGAATGGGCTTTTTGTGGGGGGTGTTCAGTCTGGAGTGGGCTGCCTGGGGAGGTTCACAGGGGGGGGCGGGCGGTGCCCAGTAAGGACAGGGGCTGCCTGTGGGGGTGACCAGTCAGGAGTGGGCTGCCTGTGGGGGGCTGTCACAGGAGAGGGAGTCTTGGGGTGGTGCACAGTCTGGAGGGGCCTGCCTTAGGGAGGTGCCCAGTCTGGACAGGGGCTGCCTGTGTGGGGTGTCCAGTCTGTAGTGTGCTGCCTGGGGGGGCAGTCTATAGTGGACTGCCTGGGGGTATCACAGTTGAGGGGGTGGGGGTGGTGTCCAGTCTGGAGTGGGCTGCCTGGGAGGGTCACAAGTAAGGGGGTTTGGGGTGGTGCCCAGTCTGGACAGGGGCTGCCTGTGGGGGAGTGTCCAGTCTGGAGTGGGCAGCCTGGTGAGGTATCACAATGAAGGGGGTCTTGGGGTGGTGCACACTATGGTCAGGGGCTGCCTGTGGAGGGTGTCAAGTCTGGAGTGGGCGGCCTGGGGAGTGTCACTGGGGAGGGTGTCTGGATGGTGGTGCCCAGTCTGGACAGAGGCTGCCTGTGGGGAGTGTCCAGTCTGGAGTGGGCTCCCTGGGGGGTATCCCATCTGGAGTGGGTTGCCTAGGGGGTGGGGGATACAGTCTGCACTGGGCTGCCTGGTGGGGTGTCAAAGGGGAGGGGGCAGTGGGTGGTGCCCAGTCTGGACAGGGGCTGCCTGTGAGGGGGGTGCAGTCTGGAGTGAGCTGCCTGGTGGGATGTCACTGGGGAGGGGGTCTGAGGGTGGTGCCCAATCTGGTGAGGGGCTTCCTGTGGAGGGTGTCCAGTCTGGAGTGGGCAGCCTGGGGAGTGTCACTGGGGTGGGGGGCTGGAGGGTGGTGCCCAGTCTGGACTGGGGATGCATGTGGGGAGTGTCTATTCTGGAGTGGGCTGCCTGAGGGGTGTCCCCTCTGGAGTTGGCTGCCTGGGGGGGGATCCAGTCTGCAGTGGGCTGACTGGTGGGGTGTCAAAGGGGAGCGGGGCTGTGGATGGTGCTCAGCCTGGACAGAGGCTTCCTATGGCGGGTGTCCAGTCTGGAGTGGGTTGCCTGGGGGATGTCACGGGGAGGGAGGCTGGGAGGTGGTGCCCAGTCAGGACAGGGACTGTCTTTGGCAGGTTTCCAGTCTGGAGTGGGCTGCCTGGGGGCAATGTCCAGTTTGGGGTGAGCTGCATGGGGGGTATCACAGGTGAAGCGGACTGGGGTGGTGCACAGTCTGGCAGGGGCTGCCTGTGGGGGTGTCCAGTCTGGAAGGGGCTGCCTGGGGGCGTGTCACAGGTGAGGGGGCTAGGGGTGTTGCCCAGTCTGGAGGGGCCTGCCTGTGGGGGGTGTCCAGTCTGGAGTGGGCTGCCTGTGGGGGATGTCCAGTCTGGACAGTGGCTACCTGTGGGGGGTGCCCAGTCTGGAGGGGGCTGCCTGGGGTGGTGACACAGTTGTGGGGGCTGTGGGACCCAGTCTGGACAGGGGCTGCCTCTGGGGGCTGTCCAGTTGGAGTGGGCTGCCTGGGGTGTCAAAGAGGAGGGTGGTTGGGGGCTGGTGCCCAGTCTGAACAGGGGCTGCCTGTGGGGGTGTCCAGTCTGGAGTGGGCTGCCTGAGGGGAGGTGTCCAGTCTGGAATGGGCTGCCTGGGGTGTGTCACAGGTGAGTGGGGCAGGGGATGGTGACCAATCTAGAGGGGCAGCCTGTGGGGGTGCCCTGTCTGGAGTGGGATGCCTGGGGGGTGTCACAGGTGAGGGGGGTTGGGAGGGTGGTGTCCAGTCTGGAGGTGGCAACCTGCACTTGCGAGGTGAGCCACGCGATTTTGCTGGGGTGCAGTCTGGGCTTGCGAAGGAGGACCCGCATTTTCTCTGGGGTGCAGCCTGGGCTTGCAAGGTGAGGCACGCGATTTCGCTGGGGTGCATTCTGGGCTTGTGGGGGAGGACCTGTGTTTTCGCTGGGGTGCAGCCTGGGCTTGCAAGGTGAGGGTCACGATTTCACTGGGGTGCAGTCTGGGCTTGCGAGGGAGGACCCGTGCTTTCGCTGGGGTGCAGCCTCTACTTGCGAGGGAGGAACTGCGTCTTTTGCTGGGGTGCAGTCTGGGCTTTCAAGGTGACGCGTGCCTTCTCACAGGGGTACTGGATGGTGGGCCAGGGGTGGCACGGAGGATTGAACTGTGTTTGTCCTTTTGCTTAATTTTTGGGGGCATGCTGTGGGCGTTCCGAGCGCAGCTTGTTTTTACTTGCACGACGGGTAGTAATGTGCCTTTAAATCCATGTATACGCGTGCCGTGCAATTCTTTTTCTGCACCAAGGTTTGCGCAGGGTCCTTCTCCGAGCGCAGAAGTTGCACCATTTCTGCGCCCCATTCCATTAATTGGGCCCTTAGTGTTTCCCAATGAGTTCTGATGCAAGCATATTCTGATAAAACAGCTCAACTAGTTGAGCACTTGCTGCAGAGATTTGTGTGGGGCGTGCAGCGGGTGAGTTGAGCGGGGCAGGCCGAGGCTTTGCACATTAACACAATGAATTGACAAGCACCAAGAGACAGCGCGACCTGAGCTGTGCAGCCCATTTAGATGGTCCCTGCTATTAGGTTCATTTCAGGGTCATTATGAAGATTGCTTTGACTTCAGGAAGTGAGAAAGACGAACGCTCAGCAGAGCTAAGGAATAGCATTTAACGGTGTAAAAAAATACATTTTTCTCAATATCTCCAGCTTAATGTGGGTGTTACTCATGTGGTCTTTAACAAAAGGATTTAAACCAATTTACAAAAAAGCATAAATGGGCAGAGCGTAAGATAAGTGTTTCGGTTGTGATGTGGTGGTGAAGGGCTGGGACATCACGTGTGATGCCTTGTGGGCAAGGGCAATACTAAAGGTGTTTTTTCCGTATGTCATACACGATCTCCAGATGTACCCTAGCATTCTTTGTACTTAGCCACCCCTGTTGTGGCCTCTTTCAGTGAATGCACTCCTTTTGCCTTCATCGTTCTGCTGGGGCGCGGTGGTGGGGGCAGACGTTGGCTCCCCTGACACCTCTCTTCCAATCCCAGAATAACTTTTGCTACTATTTTTCTCATTTCCGAAGAGATCCATCACTCACGCCCACTGTGTAAAAATTACAATTGATGTCTCAATTAGCTATAATTTAGAGAGCAATTACGTTTAATTTCAGGTTTATAGAATTTTAATGGCCTTGCGTTTATTGCTAATGAGATTTAAGGCTGATACTTTGAAAAGGGAGCATTTAAGAGCTGCGGCGAGAGGATGGGAAGCACAGGATCTTAGTTGACATCCAAGTCATGGCATGCAAGTGAACGGGTCCTTGATTTTGTAATGCTTACAATGGGTGTTATGTTATGTGGGATTTGTATAGCGCATCGCTATTATTTACACTACCTCGTGGCACAGATGTCTGTGAGAAAGAACTTGCTGGCTGGTTGCACACTTTTGTCACAGACACATATATACCAGATGCGTCCTCCTTCCTCTATTTGGTGACTTGCAATGCCCTTATGATGTATAGTAGTTGGTACGTTATTCCATATATCTCTCACCAGTCGCACTGTATATTGGTCACTCAAATGTTTGCCTACTTTCAGGTATTTAAGCATTGAATAGTAAAATATGATCCACTACGTGCCAGAAAATGGCATCCACCTTTTCCATTGTAGATCATTAATACTGCTTTTGCATAAAAGAGTTTTCATATTCGCATGAAAGAAAGCAACTGCAGATATGTGAACCATTCGCAGGGCGCCTCACTTGAGTATAGCTTAATCCTGACATGAGCACGGTACCCATTTTACTCTATTCAAGAGCATCATTTGGACACATTCGGCCCAAAAAATCGGCATAGGAAAAAAAAATCAAAGCCCATCATGTCAAGGGAGCGAGGGTTGCGGGGGTGTCCCCGGCTTCCCTCGTTCAGCATTATGGATTTTGTGGCTGCAGAGGTGTCCCCTGATTCCATGACATTGACAGCGGTGGACAATATGGTCTTTTCCCTTTTATAACGGCTTGGCAGGGAAAGAACGATGGTCTGGAGGGTTAACCAGAGCAATGACAGAGGTTAAGATTTTTGTTTTGCTGTGACCTTTGTTCTCACCTACATCCAAACAACTGGACACATTTGCACCAAACATTTGTGAAGAGAAGGCATCTGGTCACGTTTCACTTTTTTGGCACAAAACCATCCAGTGGTTTGCTTTAAATCTGGCCAAAATTTATCAAAGCCACAATAAGGATGTCTGGGGTCACCATAAACACTCCACAGGGCCACACGCCCATTTTTAGGGTATTGATTTGTCAATATTTACCACCTGATTTAGCACAGGTCTGCAGATAAAGTAATGGGCAACCAGATTGTCCAGTCCAAATACTGACAAACTCAATAGTTGGGGGTGCCGCAATTTTATTTTAAATGCTGCCATTACTGACTGTGGGTTTAGGCAGTTGGTCTATCGATCATGCCTTGAAAATTCACCAACATGGGGCCTATTGCGGCCCTCTGGCATGAAAGTCCACCCTATGGACGGTGAGGGGGCCCAGTGAGATGGAATATGGCCCCATAAATTAAAATTGTATATCTGTTTTGACCACGGGTCCATCAATCTAATCCACAGGCTATGTCTAGGCCCAAGGCCACCAGTCGGGTTCACAAGCTTAAGCTGTGTCTTATATCTGAATATATTTGGCTTAAAGCCTGTTAGCCACGACTGACCTGTGGACATGTCCATAGGATAATGTGGGCGGCGGATCCATAGTGGAAGCAAAGTGGCCAGCGGCCCTTTTATTATGGCTTTAGAAAGCGGGGGCATGACCAAAGTCAATTCCCTTGACAATGTGGCCACTGACCATTCCCAGAGATCACAGTGGGTTGTGGGGTGCATTTAAAGACCCTAGACAGACGCCCCTCACCTGAACAGCAGCATTTAAACACTGCCACCAAAAATGGCCTTGTTTTGCTTTTATTTCATCTGAACGGCACACATTTCTACATTGCAACCAAAAACGGCCCTGTTTTGATTTTATTTCCCCTGAATGACAAAAAGTTCTACATTGCAACCAAAAACGGCCTTGCTTTATTTTCTTTTCTCCTGAATGTCAAGAAGCTATACACTGCAACCAAAAAACAGCCCTGCTTTACTGTTATTTCACATGAGGGGCTAGAATTTCAACATTACAAAGAAAAACAGCTATTGTTTTCCCTCTCACATGAACAGCAGCCCTTTAAACACTGCAAACGAAAAACGGCGTGGCTTTTTTTTGTGTTCATGTCAAATTAAAGAACCATGGGAAAAGGGGGCCTACCCCGTCATTATCAATGGACTAACAGCAAATGTGAATTCACCCAAGAAGGAGAACTTAGAATCCTGTGACCTGCAAGACAGGATTTAAACATTAGAAGCAAAAAGCCTGAACATGTGTGAAAAGAAATACGGCTTTAAAAAGCCATAGTCAAAAGATAGCACTGCTCATGCAGAAAATGGCAAGGAAATATGATGTGGGGGGTTGACCAGAGCCAATGTACATTATGTTCCAACCCACAAAACTCCATTCCCCTTTGCAGAGACACTTACTGCCGGAAAAAACAGTTTGGGCTGAGACAGGAGCTCCAAATGGCAAAGCTCCACTTCCAGCTGAATATCACACGTATTCTATAACCATTCTGCCATGAAATGTGATGCTGGAGAGGGCGTCATAATTCCCTGCTCTGCTGACATGAAGGCAGGAGCTCAAAGACTTCAAAGGAGACAAAGTGTGGCTAGAGCTTGACCAGGAGGTGTGACCTCCTTGGTGTAACCCCTTCAAAAGAACCCACACCACTTCAAAGAGACTTATAAAAAACTCTAATTACATGTTGAGACCAGGGAGACAGATGGCTGTGGGGGGGTAAGTGTCATGCTCACCTGAATCTCCGCAGGAACGATGGAGTCTGTCGACTTCTGCCCTGCTTTCCAATCACCCAGGGTATTGGGAATTCTGCCTGAAGGGAAAAGGACGGTTTAGTGAGTGGTGCTTTCTTATCCCAGGGAACCCTCTTCCCCAATTCTCTGCGTACTGGAATACAGTGTTTCAGGGTTTGTGATCTGTTGGCTGATGCTTTGGCCTGGTACAGGTTTTGCTGGCTGATGCACTTGCCCTGCGTTGTTAGACACTGTTGTTTAGTTAGTGGTGTTCTGTGGTTCTCCTGATGATTGTCCCCGGAGCCAGTTACCTCACTGGACCCTTCGAGCTGCCAGATTAGCAGATGTGCACAATTGGATCACTGGAATCGGATCAGTTAAGTGCAGTATCCCTGTGGTTTCCCAGTCACTCCACTGGGTTAGGGCATGTGAAAAGTTCAGGTTCGTAATATTTCAGTCTATGGAAATTGCTACTAACAATGCTATTCAAGTTCTAACTTGTTTCCTCTGCTTTTCTCTTTTGCAGGATGTCAGAATGTTGCTCCGAGACAGAAACCCAAAGCGGCTGTTGAGAAGGCGAAGCGGGAGTAACTTTTCAGTCTGCGAGTTGAAGAGAGAGTCGCGGGACACTTCGAGGAAACGAGATCCTGAAGTGGCCGCTGGGTAGTTAAGTGGGAAAAATAGCAGAACCTATGCAGCGGAGCTAACATCTTCTATCCTTCTCTTTTCAGGCGTGACAGTTTGCAGAGCAGAGGATTGACTTGCTGGCCCGCGCGCGCTGCAAAGATGCTGCAGAAGCGTTTGGAGTCAGGAATCAGGTAAGCGTGTGCTCGCAGATACAGAATGCCCACGTAGCATAGTTTGTTCATTGGGCATGGCTTTTATAGACAGCCACAACCGAAGAATAAAGTGTTCAACCTAGTTCCGGATTGGCACAAAAGGATCCATTTTAGTGGAAACAGGAAGTCTCATGTTATTCTATGGGCGCACGGAGCTCCTGCTGATGAAATGGGTGTTAACCCTATTCCTTGCTCGCCATGCTCTCACCCACATTGCTCCTGCCTGTTTTCCACCTTTGCCATCATGAATAAAAGGTGATGATGACTTGGTACTGCTACTTAGGCCCATAACCAGTAAGGCGGCCCTCCCCCAGGTGGACCAAAACACTCCCAAGTTACATTAAAAGATTATTTCATTTTAGGCATTTTCGCAGCAATCAGAATAAGAATCAATTTTGTTTTATGCTATTTTTTCATGCAATTTCCAGCTGGTTTTAAAGAGACTAATTGCATTTCTCTAGGACTTTGGGGACTGAAATGGCCAGTAAAGATAGTTTCTTGCTGATCTGAACAGGTCACAAACAAAACAAAATCCCACAGCAACAGCTTCCTCCCACTCAGGCTATGAGTTTGTCTGTAGCATCTGCCCGCTATACATACAAGATGCCCATTCGATATATAGGCAGACACACAAGGCTTTTAAAAAAATAACACATATTTTAATGTCTATCACAGTCATAAAAAGAGTGAAAAACACCAGCAGACAAGGGCGGTGGCGTGGTCTTGTGGGGATTTGAATCCTACAATACGGAAATCCACAAACAACTAAATAATCTAGTGTTTTACAAACCCCTGCCAGGAGATCCTACATCTAGGATCCTTGAAGAGATAAAAAGCCTCATGACTCACGCCAAACTACAGGGTTGGATTGACAGTGATGAAAAAGCATTTTTGATCCAACATGATCTTGTCATTCCGGCTCTGTATTGCCTACCAAAAATGCACAAGAGTTCGACATGCCCACCAGGGAGGCCGATTGTGGCCGCCATCGGCTCCATTCTTGAACCCCTACCAGATGTAGGATCATTATAGAGTAATTGTATGTAACATAGATATGTGCATGTCTACATGATTACAGATGAAGTACACAACTCATGTTTTGAGGGTGTTGACTGCCCAGATCTAGGGATGATCAGGGCTTGAATGTATATTCCCACCAGCTAATAAGTAAAAAGAGATTATGTATGTAGTAGCTCTGCTTTGTTACGCATTACATGATACCACACATGATATCTGATATAGATGTCTGTCTTGTTTTAAATCTTTTTTAGATCTATTTTTGGGAGTACAAGGGTGCCCCTGGTATGCAACACGTCTCAAATGTGACTACGTGAGAAAGAAACAGTGTCCTGAAGACAGAATCTGTGAAGAAATACAAAGGAAATTGATTTGATTGTATTCTTGTGAAATGCACAGATTCTAGAAACACATGTTTAGTGTTGGCACGTTGGTTCTTTCCCAAAGAAGAGGAGAATATTGTAATAAGAATATACAACAAAAGTGTGTCCACACATTATTTTCGATTGTACAAACCTAATGGGTGATGTTCAGATACACACTTAATGAATTGGTGTTTTTTTCTGTGAACGTGTAGGGTTCGTTTTAGATGTAACACTGGTGTTTTTCACTCTTTTTATGACTGTGATAGACATTAAAATATGCGTTATTGTTTTAAAAGCCTTGTGTGTCTGCCTATATATCGAATGGGCATCTTGTATGTATAGCGGGCAGATGCTAGAGACAAACTCATACACAGCCCCTAAATATAGGACCATCTAGCTTGGTTTAGCTAACGTGATCTGAACAGGTGACAAATATGACAGTTCAGGAAAAGATGGAAGATGAAATTAGGAACATGTTGGATCATTTGCAGAGTCATAACTCTTACACATTTTATGAAAATGACAAAAATGTGCCAAAGGGCCATGCTACCCCATACAGAGTATGGCGATCGGCTTACATAATTCCCTATGAGCAACTGAAACAACATATCTATTTCATATGGTCAGGGCTAGTATAAGTATGAAGTTCTGAGACATAACTGGTTTTTTGCCAAAAGGTGGCCATGAGAACAGAGATTTGTAATAAATGCAATAAGGCAGATGGTGCTCACTTCTCTTAAACCAATCATGACGGAGGGCGGAGAGACAGAGAGCAACTGTCCAATCCTGGTGGCAGGTATAATTACGGGGTACTTCCTCTAGATTGTAAATGTAGTGATGTCATTTGTGCTATATAAGGGGGGGGGATCTGGGGAGACAGGAGAAGGAGGACGGAGACAAGGCAGCTGAACTTTACAATCTTTGAGAATGCAGTGACCAGACTCCTTGCCTTAGCTTTCCAGAGTGTCCTGAGATCCAGCTGGCTGTCCTGACTCCTAAACCAAGGAGTGCTTTGTAAGTAGCATATGCCCCAGCCATAAATTGCATAGACCCTTCATTTTTGTAGCACTGCATCCAATATTTCTACCATTGAAAACCCCATTGAAAACCCGACATTTCCAGTGTAATTCGGTCACTTTCCCATAGAATAATCTATTATTAGCCTGTGTATTTTAGCATATCTCATCTAAAAAAAAGCTCCCAGTTCTCTGTGCAAATCCTTAGCATTGTTTAAGTAAATCAATTAATTTCCCTATTTGAAGATCGTTGCCATTCGAAACTAACCATCTTGTCCCTGGTGTTGTATTTAATTATGATAGTCTTTAAAGTGTTGCCTCATAAGAATGAGTCTCCTTGTAACTGAAAACCGAATTTGTTCAGGTATTGTGTGCATTACCCAACAAATTCCGAGTTGCATCTGTCCTATTAAAACCCAAACCGTTGTTCCATTGTGAGCAATCCCTTTTGCCTATAAGTCTACCTGTATGTGCCTCTGTCCTTGTTATTGAAAACTGATTTTCCTATTGTGAGCTACACCCCTTCCCTGAGCTGCCTGTCCTTGTAAACCAAGTGTAAACTTATTTCCCTTTCCCACTGTATTTTCCCTTTGCATTTGCTTTTCCCAAAACAGATTTTCCCAATTAATTTCGATTTTTGCTATGGTGTGCTGACTAGCATTCTCTAAACTGTCCCTAACTTCTAAGTGTAACCAATCCTAATTATCTTCTATTCTGCCCGATAGCAGTTGTAAGAAGCAAAATCCCATTCTGCCATTTTGCTCCAAAAACAGGTTTTCACTTTCTTTGCTGGCTTCCCATCTGGGGGTGGTTGGCTGTACCCCAAATCCGATTTTCTCTCTCTATTCCTACTCCTTGCCACTGCCTCCCATTCAAAGGAATCAAGTTTAATAGATGTTTGGGGGTGAGTGTTGCAGGGGAGAGTGCTAAAACTGTGGCGCTATGACTTTCAACTAGATGGTATTTTCCTGTTTTGTCATTAAAACAAAAACGAGGGTAACCGTCTATTTCAACCTGATGGTATTTTCCTGTTTTGCCATTAAAACAAAAGCGAGTGTAACTGTCCATTTCAAACTTATTGTATTTTCCTGTTTGTCATTATAACAAAAGTGAATGTAACAGCCCATTTTCACTTGGTCTGTCTAGATAGGATATTGCATTTGTGTTGCCACAATTGTGGTGGCTGCTGTTAGTTACAAGGGTGTTTGTGGAGGTTGGGTACAAGACGGGTTGGAGGCCTACTCAAAAAATGAATCTGTGGTTTATTAACAATAAAAGGCGCTTTATTGTACACCACATTTTTTGTCGGGGAAGGAGTCCCTAGCTGGAGTGTGCCGTGTAATAAAACTGTCACAGGGTGGCTTGGGGAAACCCAGTCAAAGCCCATGCCTAAGGTTTATAGGCCAGTGGCCATGGTCAGTGACTTCTTCATGGGCCCTAGGGAGTCTGAAGCTTGGCTGAAGGACATGCCAGGGGCAAAGAGGTGATTGGCTATGGCCAATGACCTTTTGTGTATGCTTTGAAGACCTGAGTTATGGTCAAAGGCCTTGCTCTGGGCAAAGTGGCCACAGTGCATGGCTAATGTTGGTAGCTTTGAGATCACCTGTGCATTCCCATGGCAAAGTGACTGTTGTCAAGTGTCATTTTTTGAGGTGTGGGGGCTCATTGAATGGCTGATGGCCATGCCCTGGGGCAAATTATCCACACATCATTGCCCAGGTTGTACCCGGTAAGCACAGCATGCGGATTGGAGGTTCATGGAGTATGGCTGAGGGCCATATACCAGTCAAATTGCCCAATGAGCACTTTGGGTGACATTGGATGGCCTTGGACAAGGACAAGACGATGCACCAGGCAAAGACACCACTTGCCATTGCTTTGGGCCATGGCCAGTGGTCACTATGTGTGCCTAGGGGTGCCCAGGGCAACTAAGCCACTAACCTGGCTGCAGGCCATGCCAGATGGCACGTTTTGTGCCTGCAGACACCTTGGGGTATAGCCAAAAGACATGGTTCAGCCGTAGTGGCCTCTGTCCATTGGCTGCAGCCAATACTCAGTGGCCACCTATGGTGTTTGGGACTTCCCAGGGTATGACCAACACCATGCCTTGCGAAAGGTGGACTTTGGGTTATTTTGGAGTACCCTGGTCATAGCCATAATATTCACTTGACAATTCAGATCGCTTCAGGACGGGTCTAGAGCAAAACCCAGGCCTTTACCCAGGGCAAAGTGACAAACGGGTATGGTCTCAGGCTGTGCTTAGTGTAGTGGAAAAGCAAGTGGCTTTGGCATGCCTGAACTGGGAAAAAATAAGGTGTCCGTATCTTATTTAAAACCGGTGCTCACAGTTGACCCTTGTTGGGGTTGCACGGTGAAAAAATTCAGTTACTGAATCTGTTTATCTTCAATATTTCCAATGATTAGTCGTGACAAAAATATTTAAATATATATCACTTTAATTTTCACCAAAGAAATGTTGAATTCACATTTCTATTCCCATATCTCATTTTTAGTGAGGCATCACATAAATACGTGGGTTGTTTCATGAGTTAGTACATGTGCCAATGCATTTCGGTCTGTGACCATCTTCAGGGCTGTACTAGTTTCAAAACACTGTACAATTAGTTCAAATAGGACAACACAACAATTTCAATTGGAATGGTAAATATATAAAATGTTAAACACATACCCCATGCAGATCCGGGATAGTTCGAAAGAAGGTGACTAATCATTGGAAATATTGAAGATAAATAGATTCAGTAACTTAATTTTTTCACCGTGCAACCCCGACAAGGGTCAACTGTGTGCACCGGTTTTAAATAAGGTACGGACGCCTTATTTTTTCCTAGTTTCTACATTGTGGGGTCCGAATGCAGAAGGATCTTTTGCAAATTGGTAGCTCCAGGACAAAGCAGTTTACAGATTTAATCACAGAACAGTTGAAACCTATATACAGAACACAAATTGTGGTGCCCACCTACACTCCGGTATTCTTGAACTTTGGCATGCCTGAGCCATTGTTGAAGTCCATGCCCTGTCAAGTTGGCCATTTGCCACTTTTCGAAAATCATGAGGCCTGGATTATTACAAAAGGACCTCCCCAGGGCATTTTAAGTGCTTTAGAGGTGCTTGGGTAAAATAAACCACAGGGCGTAACCGAAGGCCATGCTGCGTGGCTCCAACAATGGCTTTATGCTGCCCAGGCAATGAGTAAATCCATCCATTCGCTTGTAAACACTGGTGCAACGCCTAGCTAAAAGAAGGGACAAGACGCCTGAACACGGAGGCATTTTATAATGGCGCAATCCCATAGGAAAAGGCTCTGTGAATCAGGCACACGAACTTAAAAGGTCTTCTTAAAATCCTGTTTCTTGATTTGTTAAAGAGTTACTGAAGTGCCTGAGTTCTGAGAAAGCTGATTGGCTGACACGCGCACCTAGGGTGCAAATTGATTTTGCCAGCATTATTTTCATGTTAAACTCGTGAGGATATATACGAATGGTTAAATTCGCTTGTATTGAAAACTGCCTGCAAAAACTGGGCAGCATTGTGCTGTGAGCTTGCAAATTATATGTTTCAGTCTAATAGAAATATTATGCTTTCAAGAGTACTTACCGCCTGTTTTTTTACAAAACAGCCCTCACTTTTCTAGAAGCTTTGAGAGGTTAGGCCAGACTTGTGTGGCTAAACAGAAGCACAGGCCTGTTGGGAAATCTAACAAAAGAAAAGTGAGCCAGCACTCCACAAGATTTTGAGTGCAATTTTCCATAGTCCAGCAGGCCATTGAATATCAGAATGAGAAATGTTTTATTTGGTGCACACCTTAAGCAAATCCTGTTCTAGCACCTGCTTAGAATGGTTCCGGTGAAATCAATTTCCCCAGAATTCCACGGGGTGGGCGATGCGGAATGAGCTTTTTAATCCATGGCACTTCTCAGGTGTTACAGGCACTTGAGCTCGCTTATCCCTATTGGGCAGATCGGATCCCCGGCCCATCACGCCATGTTCGGGGCTTGCGGCGCTGTTTCCTCGCATTTGAAATCTGCTCTGTGGCAGAGGGATTTTAAGATTGATGAGACGGACACAGACAGCACAAAAATACATGTTACAAAAACTGAGCGCTGGCCCAAGGCAGTGTTTGTGAAGAAGGTACCCGTCAAAGATATGTTCCCTCGCGGCTGTTCCCCTGAACTCCCTCCATCTTTCTGTTGACGGCCCCTTTTTTCCTTGCCTCAAGCGTGCGCTCTAATTTATCTATTGCTCCAATACCTTCTATTTACATACGTCTGTTATCATTTCTGTGATCCCAGGTTAACTAATTACTCCCTCTCCTTTACTCTCACTGTCTAGTTGTTAACTTGCGTTTTACACTAAGGGCGTTGTAATACCACGGATATTGTCAGCGCTCTTTATAACACAGATGGACATTGGATGCAGGAGTTATCAACATTTGTGAAATGTTATTGCAGGTGGGAATTGGTTACACAGCTGATTGGGGGATCTAGTAGTGAATATAAAATCATGCCTATATGCAAACCTCAGAGAAAACATGCTTTGTGTCTAAATACTTACCTTCATCAATAAAAAGGTGAAGTTAAGGTAGTCCTAACGAGAAAATGCCCTTAAAAGACACAACAGGGGTTATTACGACCCTGGCGCTAAGGGGTTAACAGCACCATAAAAGGCTGCGGCGCCGTTAACCCCTTAGTGCCTAATTACGAGGTCCCTTTGCGGGTCCCGACCTGAACGGCTGGTCTGGACCAGCCATTAAAGTAGGGACCTGCAAAGGGACCTTCGAGGTAATTACAGTACCGCAATTTGCGGTACCGTAATTACTGCCTTCCCAAGTCCCATTGAGCCCTATGGGGCAAAAATGGGAATGGGGAAGGGCCAATGTTCAATGGGGAATTACCGCCCCGCCAACCTTGGAATGGGGTGGTAATTCCCCATTGAACATTGGTGGACTCGTTACAACACCGGCAGTAACCATGGTGCTAATAGCGTCATGGGTTACCGCCAGTGTTGTAATGAGGGCAAACGTCCACTCCACTCCACTCCATTCCACTCCAGTACAAATCAAACCTTGGCTCACACTACATCCTTACTTAAACAGTGTTTGACTTAAATGTTAGTACTTTACATCAGTGCTATAGGTAAAGTGCTTCTTGTCAAGTTGTGGTGTAGTATGAGTTAAGGGTTAATTTGGGTTTTTACCGAGGAGTCTTTTCTTTTTTTGGTTGAATGATTTTACCTATCTCTCACTGTATGTGGGTCTTGCTGAGTGCATGTGTGACCCACTGCTCTTGCTGAATGTGTGTGCCTGTCAGTGATGTCTGTGCTTCTGTGTGAATGCCTGTGTTTGCAAATGTGTGAGTGTGCGTGTGGTTTGTGTCTATGTGTTTTTGTGTGTGCATTGCTGTGTGTGTGTTTGCCAATGGTGAGTGTAAATGTAACAGTAATTAACTCTGTGCTAGCTACTACAGTAGTGGTGTGCCACAGTGTGTTTGTCAGTACTGAGCGTGTGTTGCTTTGTGCCTCTGTAAGTCTGCATGTGTTTTGTCTGTGTGTGTTTTTCAATGCTGCTACTGTGTCCGTGTGTGCGTGTATTATTGTGTGTGCATGTGAGGGGTCAGCAGGGAGTTTTCCAGTGTGGAGCGCGTGTCTGGGTAGCTGTGTTTGTGTGTGTGTGTGTGTGTGTGTGTGTGTCTGGGTGTGTTAGTTCTGTGTTGGTGGGTGAGTTTTCCTGTAATGTTATGTTATGTTACTTGGCATTTATATAGCACTCTATATATCATTAGTACGACCTCAAAGTGCTGGTAGGTTGAACGCCCTTGGGAACCGTAGTTCAGGTCAGTAGAGAGGAATAGTGTCTTAGGGTGCGTGGGTGCACCAGATATGTGCGCAGCTGATGTAATTGCCAGATGGTATCTGCATCCTAGCGTTAGGTGTGATGATTAGGATATCAGTTAGATCTGTGCAGTCTGGTGGGTGGACACTCAGACTGGGCTTTGGCTGCGTTAGGCCTGAAGGACGCGTATGTGAGCGATTAGCCGGAATGTGCTCAGCCAGCTGCGTTTTATTGGATGAGGTGATCATGGGGTCGAGTTCGTATGTGGACAGCTGGGCCGAATTAATTAGGGGTATAGCTGTGTTCTAGTTGAATGATGGTGTATAGTAGAGAGTAAGTGTAGTGATGTGATGGTTATATTTAAGGAGCCAAAGACCAGGCACGTGAGCAGGAAGGCAGGGAGCAAAGCAACATATGGACACATAGAGCCCGGGGGCTGGGCTTACAGCGACACGAGGGTGATACAGATATAAGGAAACAGGAAGGGAACTGGGAAGCAGGTTAACATTTACAATTTGTATTTCATCCGTATTTCATCCGTTCTGTCAGTTCCGTTTACTCTGTTCCATCCACTTTGTTCATTCCGTCCACTCTGTCCAATCCATCCACTCCATCCACTCTATCTATTCAGTGCACTCTGTCCATTCCAGCTACTCTTATTCAATCAATCCATTCCATCTGTTCTGTCCATTCCCCCCACTCTGTCCACACCATCCATTCTGTCCACTTTTATTTATTCCATCCATTTTATCCACTCTATACATTCCATCCATTTCACTCACTCCACGCATTCCATCCATTCTGTCCACTCTATCCATCCCATCCACTCCATTCATTCCACCCACTCCGTCCACTCCATGCATTCTATCGACTCTTATTTGTTCAATCCGTTTCATCCACTCCATCCATTCCGCCCACTCCATCCATTCCGCCCACTCCATCCATTCTGCCCACTCCATCCATTCCGCCCACTCCATGCGTTCCGTCCACTCCGTCCTCTCCGTCCATTCCGTCCACTCCATCCTTTCCGTCCACTCTGTCCGTTTGACCTCTGTTCTATCGATTTCATGTATTCCATCCACTCCGTCCAGTTCAATTATTCCAACTGCGCTGTCCATTTAATCATTCCGTCCGCCCCTCATGCTGCCCGCAGCCGAAGGGTACATTGTGATATACGTGTGGGGCATGTTTACATTTACATTTGCATCTCCGTTTAGATGCGGTTCATGCTAGTATTCACAGTTGCACCCAAGTGAGGGACATGCCAGCATCTCTATCCAGAAGCGACTCTTAGATGCAACGCAGGCTACTGTTTACAAATCTAGCTAAGTGTGGCTTTGCTACCATTCACAGTCTTTTCAGTAGGTGAAACAAGAGGAGCTCCTACGAGGTGCTCTTTGCCTGGTATCTAAGTGTGGCACATGCTATCAGTCACAATTCCATCCAAGTGTGACATATGCTAGCATTTACAATTCCAACTCAGTTAGGGATATGTTGCCAATCACAATTCTATCTAGATGAGGCACATGCTATCATTAACAATTCCATCTAAGTGTGGCATATGCTATCATTTGCCATTCCATCTAAGTGTGGAATATGCTATCATTTACAATTCCATCTACGTGTGGCACATGCTGTCATTCGCAATTCCATCTAAGTTAACGGGTTGGACTGGCGAGTTGTTTTGACGGACGGCATCATTGCACACAGGGAAACACCCAACAGAATGACTGACTGTGTGCCATTTGAGCTTATGATGGGTAGGAAGGTGAGTGAATAACTCATGCCCAGATGGTTGTGTGGAGGCATGCAATCCAGGTGGATTTGGAAGTTGTTGTTGCTTTGGTTAAGGAGAAACAGTTGCAGGTGCAGGGGGGCTGTTAACATCTAGCTTCCCATCCCCTTCACCCCAATTGCCCAGGTCAATTGTGGTGTACACCTCCCATTGGCACCACTCCATCTGTGCCGGCACTACTACATCTGTGCCATGGTTGGGAGGCCACCAAAGGTGAGGGGCGCCTCAGCTGGGCGTACTCCTCGTGGCGGGCGTGGTCGGGGACGTGGCCGTGATGACCAGGGAGAAGGGGGACTCCAGGGTGTCCAGGGCGGCCACAGAGGGGGAAGAGGCAGGGGTGCGCCACTTGAGCACAATGTTGTGCCATGTGTCGGTGCAGTCATGCCACCACCCCCTGTGGTTCCGGGGGATGCAGCTTCTGCATCTGGCACTGGCGCCCGTGTGACCCGGCAGTCCGTTCCATCGACTGCCACGGGCCGAAGGGTAGTGGTAGCTGCAGGTGCAGCTGTGGACACCGCCACCCAGGCTCGGGGTCTGCCAGCGCAGGCTGCGTTGGCACTTGAAGAGCCCTTGGTAGATCTCCAACAGGCCAGGGGGGAAACCATAGGGGCAGGCCGGGCTGCTCAGACCAAGACACGTGTCCCTGGGGCAGTCATGTCATCTGCTGTCCCGAACAGCCGGGTGTTGGCAAGTGCAGGGGCAGATGCACCCAACAGCACCCCGGTTGTGAGTCTGCCAACCAGGACCGTTGCGGTCAATGACCTTGCCACAGCTGATGTTGCTGCGCAGGGTCCATTAGTGGGCACCCAGCTGCCACTGACACAAGTCAGGCCTTTGGTCATCCCTCCACCTGCCACTCCCTTGGCTCAATCCACCAAACACACTGGCCATACTGG
The DNA here is from genome assembly GCF_040938575.1 of Ambystoma mexicanum. NCBI lineage: Eukaryota > Metazoa > Chordata > Amphibia > Caudata > Ambystomatidae > Ambystoma > Ambystoma mexicanum. Next base: position 982,727,906 of record NC_090926.1, on the reverse strand, counting down.
TCAGGGCGGCATTAGCCAGCCAGGGTCTGCGCCACAGTCCAAGAGGAGGAAGGTTGCACCTGCAGCACAGGCTGGGACCCCACACACAGCCACGACCTCCTGCACGTCGAGGAAGAAGCCTTTCTGTAAGCAGGAACAGGACTTCCTCGTGGACTACGTGCGGGGCCACATCCATGACATGCTAGTGGGTGCCAATAGTCAGACTACGGCTGCCCAACGTGACACCCACTGGAAGCATGTTGCGGAAGATGTCAGTTAATTTGGCCATGAGATGCGCACGGCGCAAGAGTGCAAAAAGCGTTGGAATGACATCAAACGCAGCACTAAGGCTAAGCGTGCCTCTAATTACAACTTGACTCTGGTGACTGGCGGTGGGCCTGCACCAGAGGAGGAAGAGCTCACTCCGCATGAGGCACTCGTTGCGGAGTTCATACCACCTGAATTGGTCGAAGGAGTGGGAGAGATGCTGGACTTTGATGCCCAGTCCAGTGAGTGTTGATGCTTGTTTGTTGAGGACGTGTGTGTTTCACTTGTGGGATATGTTGTGCATGATTGCCGCTACATGTGACGTGTACATGGTTCTGATGTGTAAGTAATGCAATGCTTCCGTCATTCATGTCTCCTATGCCTGCATGCGGGGACTCCATGTAGGCATGCTCCCTTGCCCCTCCTCCGCCACTCTGCACCCCAGTTCCACCTTTGCACTGGTGTTCTTCAATCTTGCCAATGTGTACTTTCTTGTTCATGCGTCCTGTGTAGATGCTAACTTCCAGCGTAGAATCTGCCAAACATATGCCGTGTGGTACAGCCTTAGTACTTGATGCAGGGTATCTCACTTGTACTGTGCATAGGTCAGATGTCCCGCAGGGACATGAGTGCCCATTCATGCTCCATGTGCATTGCACGCATGCCCCTATGTGTCCTTGACTGGATGATCACTGTAATACAAGTCCTTGGTTACATACATTGCCTGCCATCTCATCAGCCTTCCCATGTCAACTGTGGCTTAGTCCTGCGTTGCACACATGTTTAGGGTCTGACAATCTGTGTGGCTTACAGGCCTCAGCCGTGTGGAGTAGGAAAAAGCATTTCTTGATTGTTGCATTTATTTGTGGTTGTAAGGTTAGGGTGTCATCCATCCGGACTCCCAGATTTTTTACTACCTTAGATGGTGATGGTGAGGTTCCCATTTCCATTGGCCACGGAATGGTGGTTTCATTCTCTTGGTCTTTGGATATGATCATGATTTCTATCTTTCCTGGGTTGATTCTGAGGTTGTTGGCATTCATCCAGTTGAAGACTTCTTTTAGACACTCGATTAGGGTTGAATGATTGGCTTGAGTGTCTTTGATTTTGTAGATGATTTGAGTATCATCTGCCTAGTTGTACCATGTAATGTTGCCCACCCACTCCTGCCTCTGGGGTTGCCATGTCGGGCACTGCAAAATCTGGCACCACTGACAACCCCCGGCCGGAGAGGCAGAGGGGCACCAGCTTCAGTGCCAGGGAAGTTGGTGTCCTGGTGGAGCAAGTCCTGGGGCAATATGATGCCCTCTCCGGAAGTTCCCGCGCCGACAAGGAAGGACGGACTCGGATCTGGACTGACATTGTGACTGCCATCAACGGGGAGGGGGTGGCAGTCCGCGACTTCCAACATGTCAAGAAGCGCTGGGAGGACTTCAGGTCCAGGACCCTGAACAAGGCCCGGCGCCTCCTCAAGGCAGCGGATGCCAAGGGGTGCCGGGGCCACTTGTCGGAAGATCAGATGAGGGTCCTGGAACGCATATCCCCAGCGCTCCACGTCCAGGTCCTTGAGAGGCAGACCCGTCTGGAGTCAAGCGGTAAGTGTACATGCATCCTGATTGTGAGCTGTGTGTGTGGTGATGTTTCAGTAGTGTGCAGGTTGCACATCTGTTTGTATGGGGTCGAGTATGGGTGGGTGTGTACAGGGCCATGAGGCTAACACATGCGAGGGCTGTAATGTGTGAGACATGGATGGTGCTTGTGTGTGTAGTGCCCTGATGTCTATGTTTTATTTCTCCCTGTCTGCAGCGTCAACTGATGAAGAGGGCGGAGAAGGTGCTGTGGAGCACAGCGGCGGGGATCCCACCTCCAGCCGGAGACGCAAGGCCCAGCTCCCCTCCCATGTTGTCATCTCGTCGGGGAGTTTGGAATCCGGTGCTGCGTCCCAGGCCGCAGCTGCCAGGGGGAGGTCCAAGACGCGGAGGTTGGAGTTGGACTCCTCGGCAGCAGAAGGGGCAGCTGAGACCCCACAGGGCACAACGAGGGAAGATGGCACGGAGTCATCCATGTTGGTGGGGGGTTTGGTGGAGGAGGAGGCCGTACAAGCAACAGAGACGGGGTCTGGAGGTGGGGATCCCACTGGTGCTAGTGGTGCAGTGCAGGACCAGGGACAGGAGGCAGCACAGGCCGCCGCGGAGGTGCCTGTGTGCAATCCTGTCCCTGATCCTGTCCCTGCATCATCTTGCACCAGCAGGGATGCCTACGTCCAGACCCGTTTTCAGGCAGGGGATGAGCGAACGACACCTGGCCTTCCTCTGCCTGCGGACGTGGCTATCCGGGTCCGGGTTGAGCCTGTCCTGATTGGTGTGGCGTTGCGTCAACGGGCCATGCGAGGTGACCTGCAGTCTTTTCATGAGGAGACTGCACGTCATCTCGAATGGCTTGTTGACCACGTCAGCCTACTGGGACAGGTCACCCAGGCCGGATTCCTCCGTTTGATGGGGCTTGCTACGGCCCCCTCCTCAACTGAACCCCCTATGCGCCAGTCGTCCTCCGTGCCATCTTCCCACCCATCAGTCACCTGGGTGCCCTGTGGAGCTGCCTCTGACGGTGCGGCCAGTATGGTGGAGGAGGCATCCCAGGTGGCCACATCAACGACTGCACCCCTGCCGGCGGAGGATGTGCAGGCAGCAGGAGGCAGTGCACGGGCAGAGGCACAGCAGCAACGTGGTGGGAGCCATGAAGGCTCGGGGCCTTCAACATCGGAGGGGCAGGCATCGGCCAGAGGGCAGGAGGACCCAGGACAGAGAGTGTCTTCCGTGTGGCAGCGGTTGGGCCACGCCATAGATGCGGAGTGGCAGTGGGCGGAAGAGGCACGGCTCACAATGGTCAGGGCGGAGAACTCCATGCGGAGGGCCCTAAGGCGGGCCGAGTGCCTCGAGGCAATCCGCAGGGGGTTGGAGGTGGACACGTCGACGGCCATGCAGACCCTCGGGGCCATGGAGGAGGACTGCCTCCGGGACATTGAGCAGGAGTTCGATGATGCCCTGGCCCGGGACATCCAAAAGTGAGCCGTCAGACTAGCCCGCTGCCCTTGTACATAGTTATGTAGTTAGTGTTAGGTTTCCTTTGTTTTTGGATTTATTTTGGACCTTTTGGACATTGGCCACATTTTGTATTTGGTTTATTTTATTAGTTAGTGTTGTTAGATAGGTTTCATTTCTTTTGTTGGGATAATGGACCCTGGCTTGTTCGTCTGTACATAGTTCACTGTTGGATTTTCTTTTTCTTTCACAATTTACCCATGGAGCAATGGCTTTCAATTATTATTTCCCATTGGATTTTCTTTTGTGGACTGTGACTTTGGACACCATTCCTTTGGATTATGATTTTTGGTTTTGCTTTTTTTCAGGGACATGCTTCTTTTCATTTTTGTACATTCTGTTAGGGAGAATTCTCTGTTTAGGCTGAATTTCCTAACCTAGTGAGTCCGCCAGCAGCTTTGCTGGATTTCTGGAGGTTGTTTTTTTCCATCCTGCCAAGAGTGAGGCTCTTTTTCTCCCACTCTTGGACATGTATGTGTGTAATTCCTTTGAATGTCAATGTGTTCTATGGGCTATGGGGTCTTTTACTCCATAGGGTCTCATATGTTTTTCTATGTGTGTTACACCGTACCCTACGTGCCGTAACACTGGGGCGTCCTAGCGGACCTCCACCATAGACTCCATACCCGGGGACTGACTACTGTCTCCCCGGGCATGTAAAGTCACCATTGGCTTTACTAGACCTAAATTCACTAACAGAACTAGTACAAACCATCTTATTGTGGACGTACTAGTAGGGGTAATTCGATTACTCCTGGATCTGTTACTCGAGGGGGCACTGTCCCGTCCCCCCTCGTCGAGTTTTGGCTGGTGGCAGTGGAAACTACTTGTTATGTCCGACCCCGAACATAACCCTATGGGATTCGTCCCATTGTTGGAGATTGATACTTTTACTCGTTAATCTCTAACGTACCACCGGTCTACTTATCTTAAATAAGTTTATCGGATGGTATTTTCTACCAGAACTCGGTTTGTAAAATGGCGTCTGTGTTCGTCTCTGTGACTCCTAAACCAAAGGTTGAGCCCTTAGTTCCACTTTTGGCGGGCCTCTGTACAGAGACCCTCCAAAGTGGTGCCATTCTGTCTGGGTTACCACAGGGGTGTGGGAGGGGGTTTAAGCACCCTGGACCGAGTTGCCTTGCCAACTCCGGTCGCACTCTAGAGTGATTGGCCCAAGTGGTGAGCCTCCCCGCTCACCACTTAGCGAGTGTTGATTGACAGCTAGGCTGAATGAATGGGGGTTTTCTGCATAAAAGCAGGGCTTTTGGGACTAGATCTTCAGAAGTCGCCACAGGACCTAAGAATCCGACGAGGGTAACGCTGAGCCGACCTGCACGACGACACCTCCGGTGGAGCCCTGCGGAACCGACTCACCACTTCCCGAAGACAGAGGAGATCTCCCTGCCGGAGAGTCTCTTCCCCTGACTGGTGGGAACAACCAGTCCCCTTTGCTTTTTATTTACCTCAGGACGCAGTGGTCGAATTGCCCGTGCAGAGCACCTCGGCAACCGTATAACCACTACCCCTGTACCGCGACCAAAAGGTGGTGCCTTGTGACGGAGCACTCCGCGGCTGGTCTCTTCCCTGGTGGTGCACTGGACTTTCCTTTTCTTCGACGACGAGAACCTCTCTACTCTTGGCAAAGACCCGACGTGCATCCACCACCAGGAACAACTGCCCCCGCCGGAGCTCTCCTCCACAACAAGGTACCGTGTCCGCCTGGCTTCCCTTTCGATCGGTTCGAGTGAGGTGTCTTAATCCTCTCCGTTCCGTTGGGTCGCCTCCAAGCTTTTCTCATTTATTGTTCTGAACTGGTTCAATCTGCCGATAACAATTTGCTACAAAGACTTGAATGTATCTCCACTAGAGACTTTTTGGGACATTGCGCCTTGCCTCTCTCCGAGTGGGCCTGGCCTCTGAACTTTACGATCTATTGTGATTCTTGCCTCCCTGCCTTGCATTTTATCCGCGAAGGATTGAACCGTGTTGATTTCATAATCTGCCTATCTTTTTCTCTCCCGTCCTAACTAATATTAGATTTGCCATCTAGGTTGAGGTATACACCTCTGTCTGAAAATAAGTGATACCGGTAGAACCTAGACTTGTCGAAATATTGCTAGGGGGATTGATCGTTTTTTCTTCGTAGAGTAATTGTGTTTGATTTGTTTGCCGTGAAAGTGCCATAGTGTTTTTGATAGATGTTTCGTTATAAATAAATACCTTAATATCTTTACACTAAGCCTTGTTGCGTGTTTGCTTGTCTTTCTGTGAAGAATTGCCCTATTTTGTATACTCCACATACTGCTCAACTCTTCTTGAGGGAAGTCTGACTGCTCAGCCACAGCTACCAAGTGAATCTGTGTGGTACAGACTGCTACCAAGTGGGTTCACCGCCAAACACCTGTAGTCCTAAATCTTTTGCAGTGGTCCCAGAGGGAACTGCACAGGTTTCCGCCTAACACATTCCCATTTCTGTTTCTTTATTTTTGAATCTATTTATGTTTCCTTTAATACATATTTTTTGATTGAACTTCAATGTGTAGTATCATCTCGTTGGTTTCATGCATATCATGATATGGGTTTTGAGATTCACTGACACCCATTGGGTGTATGTGAGGGACATGTGTTTGTTTTGAAACTTGCAATTGGTGTTCATCATGTAATTGCCATTTCTGAGTGGGTGGATGCAATACTCGGGTGGGTGTTTTGCATTTGGAGGCTGACCATAGGGACCAGGGATCTAGATTGTGATGACATGTTGGCTGGGGAACATGAGTTGGGGCCTGCTGGCAGGTGCCCCACAGTGCTGGGGGGGTGGGGGTGGTGGGGAACATGAGTTGGACATGGGTGGGGGCCTGGGGGAGGCTGCCCCTGCACTGCTGGGGGGTGGGGGTGGTGGGAGACATGGGTGGGGGCCTGGTGGAGGCTGCCCCTGCACTGCTGGGGGGTGGGGGTGGTGGGGAACATGAGTTGGACATGGGTGGGGGCCTGGTAGAGGGTGCCCCTGCACTGCTGGGGGGTGGGGGTGGTGGGGAACATGAGTTGGACATGGGTGGGGGCCTGCTGGCAGGTGCCCCACAGTGCTGGGGGGTGGGGGTGGTGGGGAACATGAGTTGGACATGGGTGGGGGCCTGCTGGCAGGTGCCCCACAGTGCTGGGCGGTGGGGGTGGTGGGGAACATGAGTTGGACATGGGTGGGGGCCTGGTGGAGGCTGCCCCTGCACTGCTGGGGGGTGGAGGTGGTGGGAGACATGGGTGGGGGCCTGGTGGAGGCTGCCCCTGCACTGCTGCGGGGTGGGGGTGGTGGGGAACATGAGTTGGACATGGGTGGGGGCCTGCTGGCAGGTGCCTCACAGTGCTGGGGGGTGGGGGTGGTGGGGAACATGAGTTGGACATGGGTGGGGGCCTGGTGGAGGCTGCCCCTGCACTGCTGGGGGGTGGGGGTGGTGGGGAATATGAGTTGGACATGGGTGTGGGCCTGCTGGCAGGTGCCCCACAGTGCTGGGGGGTGGGGGTGGTGGGGAACATGAGTTGGACATGGGTGGGGGCCTGCTGGCAGGTGCCCCACAGTGCTGGGGGGTGGGGGTGGTGGGGAACATGAGTTGGACATGGGTGGGGGCTTGGTGGAGGCTGCCCCTGCACTGCTGGGGGTGGGGGTGGTGGGGAACATGAGTTGGACATGGGTGGGGGCCTGGTGGAGGGTGCCCCTGTACTGCTGGGGGGTGGGGGTGGTGGGGAACATGAGTTGGACATGGGTGGGGGCCTGCCGGCAGGTGCCCCACAGTGCTGGGGGGTGGAGGTGGTGGGGAACATGAGTTGGACATGGATGGGGGCCTGCTGGCAGGTGCCCCACAGTGCTGGGGGGTGGGGGTGGTGGGGAACATGAGTGGGGCATGGGTGGGGGCCTGCTGGCAGGTGCCCCACAGTGCTGGGGGGTGGGGTTGGTGGGGAACATGAGTTGGACATGGGTGGGGGGCCTGGTGGAGGCTGCTCCTGCACTGCTGGGGGGTGTGGGTGGTGGGAGACATGGGTGGGGGCCTGGTGGAGGCTGCCCCTGGTGGCTGGGAGTGCAGGGGGACATGCGTCAGTGGGCAGTAGTGCAAGTTGACATGTGGGTTGGCTGGGGGGCATGGCCATGGTGGATGGGGTGCCTGCAGGACATGTGCAGGGTAGGCCCCTGTGCTGTGAGCCACCTGCAGGGGCCGTGGAGGGTGTAGAGGGAACACCTGGGAGGACCCACACGTGCAATTCACGTGTGGTGCTCCCCGCGCACCCCTGTAATACACATACCCTGATGGAATCGCGTGTGATACTTTCCGCGCACCCCTGATATACACGTACCCTGCTGATATCGCGTGTGAAACTTCCCGCGCACCCTGAAATACACGTAGCCAGGACATTCGCATGTGTAACTTCCCGTGCACCCCTGATATACATGTACCCTGCTGACTTTGCGTGTGAAACTTCCCACGCACCCCAAGATACACGTAGCCAGGAGATTCACGTGTGAAAATTCCTGCGCACCCCTGATGTACACGTACCCTGATGGAATCGAGTGTGGAACTTCAAGCGCACCCCGGAAATACACGTACCCAGCTGAAATGACGTGAGGTGCTTCCCGCGCACCCCAGTGGTAGACGTAGCCCGCTTGCCGTGCTGGTACAGGGTTGGTGCAGCCCTTTGCGCTGGATTGGGGATTTTGATGGCTTTTCCCTGCTCTAGGGCGTTCTTGGGGGCGTAACTGGCGCTGCAGCAGGGTCGCTGCGTCACTGTGCGCCACGGCTGGTTTTGGTAGCTGGGATCCATGAATACGCTGTGCGCGGAAATGGGTTTTGGCGTACGCGGCTGGCGCAGGGATTCGCACGCGCACACTGTGCGCCAGCCGCGTGCGGCACTTGTGCGCTGAATTCTATGAATTACCCCCTTAATGATAAAACCTAACATGACGATTTAATTCACTGATCAAGGAATAGTGTGCTACTCTCCAGGAATACACTATTCAAATGTAGCAGAGTTTATACTGAAAATTACAAGACAAGTGGCTCTAAGAGGAGTTCCAGTAGATCCGTAAATATTCATGTATGGGGTGAGCATTTTATTCACATGGCCACTTAGATTAGTAGGGTAAATTGTGAGGATACCTGATTAATTTTTATTCAGACCACAAGTACATATGGATGAGGAATAAAGGCAGGCTATTCCTATAGAACTGGAAGCAGCTATATTACGAGGGGAAAGACCAATGCTTGAAGGAGTAGATGATGAGGGCAGAGCATGGAGAACATTGATAGCTCTTGAAGAGGGTTCCAGATTTACTGACATAACGGATGAACATATGTTCATAGATCAATATATAGCGGATGGGGTTGTGTTTTTCATAAGCATTACATACTGGCACTGGATCAGGATTAAGGAAAGGGAAGTCCCACAGTGAATGGCACTGATGCATCAAAAACCAGCGTTCTTTCAGGAAGACCTAGAAAAGGTACCAAGTGTCCTTTAGACTACGGGACCGTATCACGTGGGCCTATTGAAGGGAGTAGGAGAGGACAAAATGAATCTTAAGTCAGGAGCAAATTTTTCCCCGAGTGAAGCAATACGCCATGTCTCGAGAAGCTGATGAAGGTACATTTAAGACTTTTTCAGCGCTGATGAATCAGGGAATTGTAGTGCCAACCGAGTCACAGTGCAATACTGCGGTGTATCTGATTAAGAAATCTAAAGGAGGGTCGTGCAGATTTATCCAGGACTTGCACCTTCTTGATCAGATTGTAGGAGCAGAGTTTCCATTTGTTTCAAATCCTGTTACAATATTGTTTAGCATTCCAGTTGAAGCTAAATACTTCACAGTGATCGATTTGAAAAATTTGTGTTTTCGATCCTGTTGCACAAAGACCCACAAGACCTTACTTCCTTTACGTTCAGACAAAAGAGACTAAAACATATGCGTTTACCTCAAGGGTACTGTGAGTTCCCATCAATCTTTAATAGGGTCCCATAGATGGATTTAGGTAACATTGTTTTCCAAAGCACTGTAATTCAGTACGTAGATGACATATTAATCTGTATTGAAACAGAGGATGAATGTGGATAGGACTCTGTTCAGTTAATGTCTATATTGGCAAACAAAGGATACAAAGTAGATAATGAGAAATGACAGTATTGCCAGGAAGAGGTGCTGTGCATAGGTCAGTTTGTTAGGGAGAATTATCATACAATGGCTATTTTCCCTTACCTAGTGAGTCCCCCAGTTTGCTTGATTTCTGGAGTTATTTTTCCACTTGGTAAGGGTGTTAGGTTTTCCCCCACTCTTACCCATGTTTTGCCATGTGTATTTCATCTGTTTTTGTGATTGTGGACTCTGGAGTACACCACTTCAGTAGCCCCCTTCTTTTGTGTGTTACACAGCACCTTCAGTGCAGTGACACAGGGTTGTCTTTCAGACTTCCCACCGACTCCATTTCTGGGGCTGACTACTGTCCCCCAGAAAAGGGTAAATTTGCCATTAACTTTAGCTAGTCATTTAACCACAGATCCAGTACACCCCATCTTACATGGAGTACTGGAAAGGGTTACTCCTTAGCCCTTTTTATCTGTACCTCCTAGAGCCTTGTTTTGCTCTTTTAACATTTAGGGCCTCATTACACGGTAGACGGTAAGGGAATACCGTTACCGGTAACGAAATACCGGTAACGGTATTTTCCCAAGCCGATCACGACCCGGACCCACCGCTATTAGTGGACCCGTAAAGTACGGCGCCACCAATAGCGGCGTGGCCGCTTGCGCGCGACCCCCACACCGTAAACAGCGCCATGGCGCAAATAGCACGCAATCACAACCCATGCGTACACGGCAATACTGGCATCCCAAAGACCCAAAAAGCATGTACCGGCATGGCGCTAATAACAGCATCGAAAACCACACGTTAAGAGTCCTGAGCAGTGTTCCCATCTGCCCATCTGCCCCAGGTGGACACAACCAGCACAGGTGGAGTCAATGGAGACAGCCAGCACTAAAGAGCACACCACACCCCTTCCCACACCCCTTCCCACAGCAAGATGGTCCCAACACCAGCAGCATCACATAGGCCTGCGTACATGACTGCAGTGCAGCACCAACAACAACAGGCAGCACCGAAGAGACGTAGAAGTAGGAGTAGGAGGAGGAGGCCGAGACCTGCGCAGCAAGCACCACCGGGGCACCCAGAAACACCACAAGGGCAGCCAACAAACCCCCGGAATCAAGGCGAAGATGACCATGGTATGTGTAAGGCACAACTAAATGTGCATCTGATAGAATGTGCACATGGCACCATGCAAACACCAGATGAGCATGATGTGGATGTGGATGAGTATTGCCGAAATGCCCAGCCCGGACATGCAAGAGGCGATGGCATGGCGGGACAGGATCCGCGTCAGCATCGGAATCAGGAATATCATCAGGAACAAAGGTGGAATATCATGCATGGAGAGACGTGCATTGTTGCCCTTGTGGCCGTCTTGAGGCCCACAAAGGGCCCTCTCCCAAAGAAAATCACACATACACAATGATGGAGACCATGCCTGTTTTTCAACTGCAGAAGAGTGTATTTTGAACATAACGTGTACAGAAAGTGCATAACCCCAACTGTGCAAACACCCTCTCCCCCCTCCCCCCACAACACCCCCGAATACACGCTCCCCCCTCCCCCCACAACACTCCCACGTGAGTTCCAAGGCGTGAACATGTCCTTCCCCAAATGTGGCCGATATTCCTTGTTGGCCCTATTTGTTCTCTCCTTTTTCGGGCGTTTGCGATGGTGTGCGCCTGAGGTTGCGCATAGAGCGGCGTAGGGGGCTTGTCTGCCGCGAACTCCCAGAGGAGGCTGGGCCTGTTTCCTCCTGGGTAGGGAGTGGACATCTGCACTCAATCGCCTCCGCAATGCGGATCATGGCCTGCCTGAGTTGCCCCATCTCATTGCATATGCGGTTGGTGCATGCCTCCATGGCCTCCCTCGTCTGGCGTGCGAATGCACCAATGTCCTCCCTCAGGTGCCCTGTCTCTGCCACATGTTGACCTACCAGACCAGCCATTTCGGTCTGCCTCTGGTAGATGGCTGATAGGTCAAGTTCCTCGTTGTCTGCCGGTGGAGTGGCTGATGCGCCTGGATCAATGGCACTGGCATCAGGCGTAGGTTCCAGGGGGCTCCATGACACATCATGTGTGTGGGCGGGCGATCCGCCTTGGCTGAACGGACCTGGTGAAAACATTGGGGATGCGAGTAAGTGGCGTGTGGGGATGGGGCTCTGACTCAGATCCTCATTCACCGGTGCTTCCTCCGCATCGGAAAGTGGCCCAGTGGCTGCTGCCTCACCCGTAGAGCTGGTGGCAGCAGAGTGCACTCCCTCCATGCTGCCTTCAATTGATGGGAGACACACTCCCGTGGTTACCACAACAGCGGCAGGCATGGCCTCTGGCTGCGTGGCACTGCTGCTCCTGCTGCCTTTGTCCCGGTCACTACTCTTGGGTCCCCTAGAGGATGTTGCGTGGTCCCCGGTGGCATCCCTCCTGGCTTTTTTCATGGGTGTGGGAGTGGGTGCTGACGTGCGTGGCTCATCATTTTCCGTGTGTAATCCTGCAGGGGTGATAAGAAGGGTAAATCATCATCTATGGGTCTACCTGCATTATGGCAGATGTATACGTCATGCAGTTTGATGCATTTTGGGGTCATCATTGTGGAGGCATGGAATGGGGATGTTGGCTGGCTCATGCATGATTGGCCCTGTGTTGGTGGGTATGTGATGATGCATGCATGTCTGTTTGTGGCTGGATCCACGGCATTCATATGGACACATGATTGTGGGACCCCTCACCCTTCACTGCGCATTTTTGGGTGCATACACTCACCTCCATCCGATGAAACGGCCACGCCATGCTCCATATCGCCGACCCCCTCTATCGACTCGACTCCTATTGTGGAGGCACATATCTCCTCCCACTCCTTCATCTTCAAGGGGGACTCTGCGCCACCTCCTGTGGCCATTGCCATGTTGCGGTTCACAGATAAAATGTTGCGCACACGCACCCGGAGGTCGTCCCACCTTTTGCGGCATTCCCTGACACTCCAGGTGGTGGTGCCCACCGCACTGACTTTTAGCGCGACTTCGGCCCAGATGGCATTCTTCTTAAGGAGGGCCTCCCGCCGCATATCGTTCATAAATACTACTCCTGCATTTGCAGCAAGTGTGGTGGTCAGCATCATTAGTTCCTCATTAGTGAACTTTTCTTTGCGCTGGCGATCAGCAGTTTTTTTAAGCGCCTTCGGCATCCTCGAGCTACCCGGTATGGTTCCTGGTCGGAGTTGCCTGGATATATGTCCTGGATGCAGAGGATGGCAATGGATTGTGTTTTTGAAGATGGCCGCTGTGCTCTTTCCCGTTCCTGTGCGACGACGTAATTTCCGGTTCCGCTTTTTAACGGTGTGCGGTAATGGCGGTGTCCGCTATTTACGGGTAGCGGGAGGGCGGAGGCGCTATCGGCGGTTTTGCGGGCGCCGGTAAGGGGCTTTTTGGGGTATTTAGCGGCGAGGGCGGACACGCTAATGGCGCCATGCCGTAAAATTCCGATTTTTACCGCCTACCGTGTAATGAGGCCCTTAGACTTGGCTGGTGGCAGTGGTATCTACCCTAACTTTTCTACCGCCTTTATACTATACAAACGTGGTACTGTTTTAGGCTATTATATTAGCCTGGAACATAAACCTGCTTGATAAAATACTCTTTCTTTTGGCTCCGCTCGGGATTAGTCGCCATTTCTTTTTGTTAAAGTCCTTCTTGTGTTTTACTTTGCGTGGCAAACCAGGTTTGCCTCCTTTGTTCATTGTCTTTTGGCGGGTTTCTTCCAAAAAGCCCTCCTCTAGGCGCCTGGGTGTCTAGGTGGGCTGAATGTGAGGGAGGGGTGTAGTCACCCCCAGCACAGGGTATCCTAGGAAACCCAAGTTGCACTTTGACATGATTGGCTGAGGTGGTTGTCCGGACTGGACAACCCCCCTGCTGCATGATTGACAGCCAGGCTGTGTGAATGGGGGATTTTCACATAAAAGGCAGGACTCTTGGGCTGGAAGTCAAAGTCGCCACTGGAACTACAAGGAACCAAAAAGAAGCGGAGAAGAAGACGGCTGCTGCAACTACCTCGTCGTGGTGAAGCCCTGCTGCAGTCTTGAGCAATCTACACTTCGACGACCAGAGAAGATCCAGTCCGTAGTCTTCTTCCTTGAGCCAGCTCATCTTCCACAGCCAGAGGTTCCTTTTCATGGTCGAAATCACTGCACACTGCTGTAGCCACCTGTAGAGCCTCTCCTGTTTTAAAGGAGCGCATCTTTTATTCACCGTCACTGCTGCTGGCTTCATCCCTGTGTGGTGCAGACCCCTCCAGATAATAAGGTACTGTGTTCCGCTTTGAGGAACTAGGGTGAATCCCTTTTCTCCTCTTCCAAGACTTGTCCTTATCTTCCCTCCTTCTTATAACTTTTGCTTCCTCTGTTGACAATATCTAAGTACTCCTTGCAACGTTGAATCTTTAACTGTCCGACTGTGTGATCCTCGACAAGAGGAACCCGGTTCCACTTGACACTGGCTCCGGCCTATTGACTCTTGTATTTCTGTCTACGAGTGTTCTCTGATTCTGTCTGCCCTGACAAAAGTATTGCCTATGAATTTTGCCCCCAACTCTCTCTGGTTAACTCAGTTGCTAAGTGTGTTTTTCCCAGGTAACATTTCTTGCCGTGGTTACGCGTATCTTTAGTAAGACCGAACTGTCATTACTGTCAAAAAGTGACTGCATATGTATTCCCGGTAACGTCTTTTGTTTCACAACATCAGACCGTTAAAACATAGGGTACTTACCTTGAGTTATAATGTACCAAGTGAATTGGTTGTGTGTAGTGTATTTTATGCGTGGTTTTGAATTTATAAAAGTGTTGTGTTTTATAACAGATGGTTTAAAAATAAATGTACTTATATTTTTTATAGCTGAAACTTTGAGTCAGTGTTTGCTTGAGTCACAGTAATTTTTGTCCCTTTGTGTAATCTCTGCTACTGCTCATATACTCTTGAGATAAGCCTGGCTGCTCCGCTACTGCTACCACTATAACATAGTAGTACTGGCTTGTACCCAAGGTGAACTTGTATTACCACTTGTAGTCTTAATTGTGTGTAGTGGTCCCTAAGGGCACTGCACAGGATTCTGCCTAACACAGTTAATTTCACATGAAGAAAAGAAAGTGACACTTGAGAGAGCTAAGGCTATCATGAAGTCACCAAAGACAAATACACAGAGGCTTTTGCAGACATGTCTGGGTTTATGCAATTATTGCAAGGCCTTGATGTTTGATTACAGCATTTACACAAAACTGCTGCTGCAAGCACTTAAGAAAGCACAAATTGGTAAGGAAAAGATAGAATGGACTGAAGAAATGGAGGAAGGATTTGTGGAATTAAAAAGAGCAATTTGTACAGCTCCAGTTTTGGGAATACCCAATTATAGTGAAGAATTGTATTTGTTTTCACACACAAATGGGTCAGTAATGACAGCAGTACTTGCACAAAGAACAACACTAGGGTACACACCTTTGACGTATTAGAGTGGGATTTTAGGTCCAGTCATGAGAGTACATTTTCCATGCGAACAATCTTTGGCTGCTGCTGCATTTGCAATTGACAGCATACCCAAGTATTACCATGGGCTGTGCTATGACGCTCTACGGGGAGTACCGCTTATTTGCCATTTTAGAGAAACCCCAAGGTACACCTACAACACAAAGAGCTTCTGCTAATGAACTAATGATTTCTAATCCAGCAATTAAAACTGTAAGGTGTAAAATAGTGAACCCAGCCATGTTCATAGCTGAACCTGTAAAAGAAGGTGATCATGTGCATGACTGCGCTAATTATGTAAAAATCTATTATGATATACCCTGTGTGAAAGCAAATGATTTAACAGGAGGGGAGATACTCTTTACTGATGTTTCTTAAACAGTTGACCAAACTAGTGGAGAGACGCATTCAGGATCTGCAGTTGTAAGACACAGATTAAATGGTGAATTTGAGGTATTGGCGAGCACAGCACTACCCTCTAATTTTTCAGCACAGGTGGAAGAATTGGTACTGCTTATTGTTGCGCTCGGGAAACACAAGGATCAGGAAGTTATAGTGTACAATGACTCTGCCTACGTGACATCAACCATACACACAGTGCTGTCATGTTGGAAAAGGAGGAGTTATCACTATGCAGATGGCACTCCAGTGCAACATGTGTCTCTATTAAACAAGCTCTTTAAGGCACTACAACTCCCAGTAGACACAGAAGTCATAAAATGCACAGCACATACTAAATTAACAGACTTTATCTCTCAACAAAGACGCAGGCATAGAAGCCAAAAAAGGTTGCATAGTCCTCCGAAATTTTGAGTTTTGACACTGCATATGTTAAAGAAGTACTGAATAGGAGCATGCTGGTGCAAGAGTGATTTAATATGCTGTCAATTACACAACTAATAGAGATATAGGGTAGTGCCCACAAGAAGAATAGGAGCTATGGAGATGTAGAGGGTGTTCATTATCCCCCACAGAAGCACTATGGAGACAGAAAAGCACTGGAAAGCCAGTGATGCCAGTGCCGGTGGCATTACTGAAAGTTGCACTTGAATAGCTGCATTGCCCCCACATATAAACAGAGAATGTCTTGCTGCCACCATCGCAGAGTACTGTTTTTCCCAATTTATTGATAATCTCTGTCCAAATGGCCCATTTCAGCATTTGCATATGGACTACGTTGATATGCTTCAGACATGTAATGGATATAGGTATCTGTCAGTGGTGGTGTGTACCTTTTCTGGATGGATCGAGACATGTCCTTGTACACGCCCTGATGCCACCTGCACAGCAAACATTCTAGTGCGAAAAGTATTTCCAAGATGTGGTGTGTGTGACAAGATGCTTGTGTATCCATCTATGGGACAAGACAAAGGGCCTCATTACGACCCAGGCGTTAAGGGTTAACGCCGTCGTTAACCCTTAACGCCTATTCTGATTTTAACGGCTGCTTTTAGCAGCCGTTAAAATCCATGGCGCTAACCTGCCATGATGCTAATTACGCCACCGTAATTTACGGTGGCGTAATTAGTGCCTTCCCCACTCCCATTATGCCCTATGGGGCAAAAATGGGAATGGGGAAGGGAAAATGGGAAATGGGGATTTACCGCCCCACTCACCTTGGAATGGGGCGGTAAATCCGCCATCCACCATGGTGTAAACACAGTTTACACAGTTTACACCATGGTGGTAAAGTAGGCGCAATTAGCGCCTGGGTTGTAATGACCCCCAAAGTAATAGTTGAAGAAATGAAGAAGATTAATTGCTCTGACAAATCTTTAAGAACTGGAATGCCTGGATGCTGGGATCGCTCACAGCTGTTGATCTATGGACGAGTGATTATGACTAAAGGATGGGAAAATGGGATGATGCCCTGTGCAGTTCATCTACTAAGGAAGAAACCAGTGTACAAGGTGCAGAACGTGAATAATGAGTGCTTAAAGTCATGGGCCAAGAACTCTAAACTGCTGACATGGGTGGATGACGAATCAGGACCAATGGCTGTAGTCCGATAGATGAATGCGACAATGTGCTATAAAAGCAATTGTAAAGTCCAGTTTGAAGAAAATAACAGGTGCAAGAACATAATTTATATTCCAGGAATGAAGAGAGGAAATGCTGTCCTAATGGATCGATATTGGGCCTGTGGATCCAGAGCATATATGAAGTTGTGCAGGAACTGGGGATGAGTGTGTTCCATTGTACTCATCCATGTTTGTGATTCCCCAGAGTGACATGACTATCAAGGGATTTCCAAAAGTGGATGAGCACTTGAGAAAAAGAAGGTCACTTTCAGTCAGGTGGATGAATAGAGAGAACTATTTCTCATCAAACTAATGTCTGATGAACACAAGTTGTTCAGCAAGACTACTATAATAATGACATCTATATTCATGCCTGGACTCCAAACAGTAGTGAATGCCAAATGGCTTCAGATTACCATTCAGGTGCTGCTACAAACATTCAATGCCACTATAAAAAGATTTAACACTATAAAGGAAGAATTGAGGGCCATAAGGTTGATGACCCTCCAGAAAAGGTATGTCCTTGACATGATTACAGCAATGGAAGAAGGTGTTTGCGCCAAGGTCGGGCCTTCTTGCTGTACATACCATCTCATGACGGTGAGAATGGGACTTTGGTGGATGCTATAACCATGTTGACTGAATTTCACACGAAAATAGAGGAGGAGACAGAGGCTACTAGAGATGGTGATTGGTTATCATACCTGTTTTCATAGATTCCTGGTTGGATGCCAAGTATATTCATGTTCCTTGCAGTATATTGATTGTTTATGATAATGTTCAGATTCTGTGTTTAATGATAATAATTGGAAAATGTCAGAAAACAGCAAATAATGCAGTAGGAATGAACATCATGATCGATGTGAAGGGTGAAATAGAAGACAACGTTCAGAGTGAAAGTACCATCAGAGACTGCATATGTTCCTGTACCCAAGAGATCCTACGAATTACATGGGACATTGGGGGCCTCATTACACGGTAGGCGGTGAGCCATGGCACTATTAGCGCCATGGCTCATGCCGGTAAAATACCGGCACCGCCTTGGCGGAAAGGGGATTTACCGCCCCATTCCAAGGTTGGAGGGGCGGTAAATCCCCCTTCCGCCATTGCCCTTCCCCATTCCCATTTCTGCCCCATAGGGCTCTATGGGAATGGGGAAGGCGCTAATTACGGCACCGCAATTTTGCGGTGCCGTAATTAGCTCCGAGGTCCCTTAGCGGGTTGGATTTTAACGCCTGCAAAAAGCAGGCGTTAAATCCCCCAACCCGCAAAGGGACCTCGTAGTAAGGCGGTAGGGATTTACCGGTACCGGTATTTTACCGGTACCGGTAAATCCCTAACGCCATCCGTGTAATGAGGCCCTGGGTCTTCTGTACCCCAAGTGGAGAATGTACTTACATGACCTGGAGTGTGGACAAACACATAAAAAATGTGGGCACCCTGAGGTGTGTAACAAAATATGGATACCAAAGAAGCAAGAAAACCTGAGGGGGTGGTCGAGGACTCGACCAGAGGGGGGAATGTAGAGGAGCAGACATACATATCAGCAGGAGATCCTACTCCTCCTACCACCCCTGTATTGGAGCCAGGAGACCATGCCTTGTCTAACCTCAGCTACTGTACCAATAATACAGCAAGCATATGGAAGATGGTATCCTATAAGATGACCATATCGAATGTACCCTAAAGTTGATGACAGCCTAAAGTAGTAGATCCCTGAAAGAATATGAGAAAGATCTCTGAATAAGACCTAATGACATCATAAGAAAGTGTGCATGACGTCCCGAGATACTGAATTAAACCAATGGGCCTCATTACAAGTTTGCCGGTCCGTTAACAACGGTGCCAGTAAGCTACCGGCACCATTGTTACCGGACTGGCAAACTATGAGGTCTGTGGGTGGCTGCCTTTTCACGCCCACCAGGTCTGACCTGGCAGGCCGAACGGCACCCGCTCGCAGGCCTTGACGGATGCCCCGGCACCATTTATGAATGGTGTCGGTGCATCCATCTTCCCCATTTCGATTGAGTCCTATGGGACTCGAATGGGAATGGGGAGTAATTTTGTCTAGCGCCCGTCACTAGGGAATTCCCGGGACCACCGGGGCTGTAATGCCCCAGTAGGTCCCCATTGCCGGGCACCAGAAAAAAATTATTTCTGTGGCAGCCGTGCCAGTATTTACCAGCACAGCTACCGCCAAACTCATCATGAGGCCCACTGTATGGATCCTAGAGGAGAAAGGACGAAGTAAAGAATCAAGTGGATTCTCAAGTGTAAAAGAAAAGATTACACATCAATCAGAGGCATGAAGAATGTACAGACGCTGAAATGCAAGATAGATCATGTCATCATCTAGGCTAGCTATAAGTAGTAAATAGAATTCAGGCCAAGCCCTCATTATACAGAAACTGGACATTAGTATCATGAAAGAATAAGCCAAAGAATCATGGAGAAAGAAGGAAAGGCTGTGTCGCAGTAGAATACACAGGTTATTGGAGCTGCGTTGAGAGGCTGTCTGACCTCAAGTCAAGAACTGAGAAGTCGAGGTCAGCTAACTATGCTGAAGGAAAACATGTGTGTGGAGAATGAATCCTCTCACATTAAGATGCAACAAAGAACACAAAGGATGCCTAGTTTTAATTACTTTAAAACATTTCAAAGCTTGCAGAATGAGCAGAAAGGTGGTCTCTTGCCCTGTGAGTCAAGGATAGAAATAGGGCTTCAACGTGGAATTGCAGATATGTTTGTGAATGCCCTCATTACCTTTGCATTCCCAGGATGAGAATACATTGCAAGGCCAAGTACAAAGAAGATTTCATGGCAGAAGGCATGGGTGATGAGAGATGCTGGGCTAATTGGGTGGTAGAGCAGCCTCATGTCCTATCTACTTGCACTTGGGTCTTGGTTTACATGCTGCTCATTGAACAGAATCTTCCAGACGTGGCACAAGCCTTTCAAACCAATTTAATTAGTTTGTATAACAAAGGACCTTATATCTGAAGAAACCAATGAAACACTGTGTAACTGACTTTTCGTAAAGTATACGTATGAAGAGGTAGACTTAAGTTGTCCACCTGAAATCAGACAGACAATAACAAACCTGGCCTCTATACGATTGTATATCTAGATGTGTCCCTTAACCAATCACAACCCTTGATAGGTTGTTCCCTATTGCCTTTTAGCATGACATCATGCTGATGCAAAAAGAAGTATATCATTGTATTTATTGTAGACATAGCTGAGCGAATGAGCGTACATCTGTTGATGTTCGTTGTACACTCCCTCTTTTGGATAAATGTTAGTAAAACAGCAACTTGCCATCTTCTTGAGTTTGTCCGGTTATTTGGCCTCAGAATTATTCTGGTATAATCACATCCAGCCATAAATGCATGTTCCAAGGGCCATAAGCTCATATGGTAGCATACGCTGAAGGAGAACGTATGTGCAGATGATATATCCTGTTCCATTAAGGTGCAAAAAAGAATACAAAGGAGGCCAAATCTTAATTCAATTACAACATTTAAAAGCTTGGAGAATGAGAATAATATCGGACAACCAATAGCAAACCTAGCCCCTATCCGATTGAATATCTGTATATCTAGATGTGTCCCTTAACCAATCACAACCCATGATTGGTTTTTCACTATTGCCACGTAGCATGACATCACTCTGATGCAAAAAGAAGTAAATCATTGTAGTTTTTGTAGAAATCACTGAGAGAATGTGTGTGCATCCATTGATGTTCATTGTACACTCCCTGTTTTAGATAATTGTTAATAAAACAGTAACTTGCCATCTTCTTGAGTCTGTCTGCTTATTTGGACACAGAATTATTCTGTGGCATCCCATCCAGTCATAAATACAAATTTTAAGGGCCATAAGCACCAGCCAAAATATCGCAGAGTTTCCTGTGGAGAACAGTAGAATTACACGTGTAATTTGGGGCGCTCGGCAGGTGCTTCTTTGAGGAAATTTGTGTACATTCCCCACAGGCGCCCCGTGGACTGAAGGCAAAGTGATCAATTGAGAAAGGGTCAATACATAAGGGCTCGAACTAGGCAATGGACTTAAGTAGAACATTGAAACTGGCAAAAAAAGGGGAGGGATTGTATTGTGTAAATTAATATGCAGTGGTGAAACAGTAACAGGATTTGTTTAAGAGAGAAAAATTACCTCGATACCTATTCTGAAGGAGACAGACGGGAACGGAACACACTGCAAAATGGGGTATTAATAACGAGGATTCCTGGGGCAAGTCCAAAGAAGGATCCATTTTACACTCCAAAATGGGGTAAAAATGGAGGTAAGATACTTTTTACTATAGAGAGTAAAAAAGACGACTGTAAAAAGTGTTGTGCACATTTATGTTTGGGGTTATGAATATATCAGTGTAAGAAGTTGATTTGTTAAGAAAAGACACTTTTTTTAGTAGTTGTGTTAATTTAGGTTGTAGATTAAAAATAGAGAACAATACTAATAATGTTACTGTTTATCAGACCCTAAACCCTAAAAACAAGCGATTGACACAATCATATGAGGGGAAAAGTTGAGGGAAGAAATATAGCAAAATAAGATTCTTAGATTGTCGATAATAAAATAGCAGGACAGTGAGAATCAATAAAAATATAAAAAAGAAGCAAAGAGAATATTATTGTGTAGGCTTGGAAATTGAAGAAATGCTTTTTGGGTTGCGATTGATGGTGCTTGCCCGAATTGATTGTTGTAATATAAAACTAATTAATTAAAGTAATGGCAGAATAAAATGTCCAGTAAGTATGGAGAGTTAAAAATGACTTGGCATCATGGAGGACACTCCTCTTCTACACTTGTGACAAACATTACCAAGGTACACATCTAAGATTAGGAAATATGTTAATGTTAACGTTAATGTTAATGTTAATGTTAAAGGACATTTGTACCACACACTATCACCACTGGAGTGGTCCCCTGATGCTCTGGTGGCTCTAAAAAAGGAAGGGAAGGGGGTTAGTGGGAGGAAGCTGGAAATGTGCAAGAGAGGAGTGATGTGCTGTTGGCGGCCTCAGCCCGGTGGGTCCGTTTGCTGGGCCTGTGGTGTTTGTGGCCGGCAGTCGTTGTGTACTGTTGTGTGAGTCTATGTGTGTTTTTGTTTTGTTGTTGCAATGTAGTGAAGTTTGTGCGGTTTGTTGTGCTGTAGGTTTGTGGATGTGTTTGGTTTAGAGTTTGAGAGGTCTATGCAGAGGGGGAAATTGTTAGTGCAATTGGTTAGTTGGCATCTCCTGAATTGAGGCGCTGGGCTTGTGTAATCTTCCCAAATGGGGTTCAGGAGCACCCCTGCGCCTCTGTCGTGATCTGGGCCCATCTGGCCTTCAAGGTCCCTTTCACATCTAGCACCTCCTCCACCAGCCTCCCTCACAGCCCTACCTGCCTTCCCTTCCCACTCATATGGCAAGTGCACCTGCCAATGTCCACAACTCAGCTAGTGTGGTGATTGCCAATATCCCAACAATTCCACAACACTGTGGTACATGGTGGAAACTAAGTGGCGAGTGCGGGTGTTGAGTGAGATTAGGGTGGGGTTGTTGACTCCGTCTCCATGGGTGTCGCCTGTGTTCCACTCTACCTGGCGTCACCCGTCCAGGTGCCGTGGGAGCTCCCCAGTCGGTTCTGGGAGCTGTCAGTTTCCACTCCAGTTTAGTCATCCCTTTTCCTTTCTATTGTTTCGGTTATCAGTTTGAATCGGTTGCATTGAAGAGCCAGGTTTTTAGTAATTTCCTACATTTTAGGTGATCTTTGGTGTTTCTTATTTCTTTTGGGATGTTGTTCCAGGTTTTTGCGACTAAGTGGTAGAAGGAGGTGCCTCCAAGTTTTAGGTATGGTTTTGGTTCCAGGTGGATTTCATTGCTTGACCTTAGGAGTCTTGTTGCTGTGCAGATTGTTATTTTCTTTTGTAGGAATTCTTCTCCTTGTCCACTGTTGTGCCCTGTGCGTCATGCACATTGTTTTGGAGTGATGAAATGTTTTACTTGGAGCCAGTGTAGTGTTTTTAGGGCAGGAGTGTTGTGTTCTCTTCTTGATAGTTTGAGGAGTAGTCTGGCTGATGTATTTTGGATCTGTTGTAGTTTCTTCAGGAGATATTCTGCTATTCCGAGGTAGAGGCTGTTTGCATAGTCGATTCTTGACATGATGAGGGCGACGATAGTGAGTGTTTTGAGCGTGAAGGCGAGGAAAGGTAGGATTCTTTTTGCCGTGTGGAGTAGGAAAAAGCAATTCTTGATTGTTGCATTTATTTGTGGTTGTAAGGTTAGGGTGTTGTCCATCAGGACTCCCAGATTTTTTACTACCTTAGATGGTGATGGTGAGGTTCCCATTTCCATTGGCCACGGAATGGTGGTTTCATTCTCTTGGTCTTTGGATATGATCATGATTTCTGTCTTTCCTGGGTTGATTTTGAGGTTGTTGGCATTCATCCAGTTGAAGACTTCTTTTAGACACTCGATTAGGGTTGAATGATTGGCTTGAGTGTCTTTCATTTTGTAGATGATTTGAGTATCATCTGCCTAGTTGTACCCTGTAATGTTGTATTTTTTGAAGATTCCGATAACCGGAGTCTGGTAGATGATGAAGTATGGTGGTGATAGTGAGGATCCTTGTGGCACTTCACAATTGTGATATAATACAATATCATGCTGAATGGGTAAGATGCACGGCTGACAAAATGTTCATGCCTTGTCCTCAAGAGGGTTCCCTATCAAGGACAGTATTCCAACACAAAACAACATAATTACATGCTGTGCACACAGGGAAGAAGTTACATAAAAGGTTAGCTATTTTAGAGCTATGGAAAATGTATCAGAGTAAGAGAGAAGAACCACCTGAGAAGGAGGGAATGCTTAATCAGCATGTCGTTGAGGGCACAATACACTCAGCTCCTCTTTCTCCTTCTGAGGCCAATAGTGCATTCACTGAGAAACAGGGATTCTATCCTCTAAAGGATTTAAAAGCAGTGGCGGGGCATTTTAATCCGATATACACTGCCCCGCTTATAGCAGTGAAGAGAGTACAAAACAAACTAAGATTAAAGAACACAAACAAATGTCTGGACCTATGAATAAAGAGGAGCCTGAGGGAAGGGAGTGGTTCATAGAGATAGAAGAAGAGACCAGGAGACAAAAAGGAGAGAAAGATAAAGTTGGTGAAGTAGCAATTGTACAGAATGACTGGATGGGAGGACAAATATTACTCAAATTAGATGGAAAGGGTAACGATGATGTTAAAGAATGGGAAGAAAGAGAGGAGAAGGAAAGAAAGGAAAAAAGAACGAGAAAGGGCATCCAAAGATGAGAAGTAAAAAAGAAAGGAAGCCAAAGGAAGAATGAAGGAGGTATGAAGAGCAGAAAAAAGAGCGAAAGAAAAGATGGGTGGGAGAAGAAATGTGAGGAAATAGAAACACAATCCAAGAAAGAAGGATGCATAGAAGGCAAGAGGAGGAAGAAAAGAGGGAGATGAGAAGACAGGAAGAGCAAGAGCAAAATTAAATGAGAAGAAGTAGAGAAAATAGGGAGGATGTAATAGATCAGATCGTTAATAGAAGTGTAATACCAGTTGAAGAACGAGAGTGATGGGAACATGTGAGAAGGTCACCACAGCCTAGCAAGGTGCTGTACGAGATACCTAGAGTACCAACATGAGATGATGAGCATGAGGCAGGTGGCATAGGGAAAAGGATTGGGGAATTATATAGACTGATGCAGAAAAAAGATGGCTATAAGACCAGAGGGAGTATCAAAGGATCTCCACTGGGAGAAACAACAGATAGATCAAATGATCACCACAGATGGATAAGCATAGATCTTGATGGCGAGGAAAGGGATAAGAGCCATACCAGTTGGGTTATAATGATGGAAGATGAAGAAAGGGAAGACAATGAGAGAACACGAGGAGAGGACGCATGTGTCTCATCAAAAGACACAAACATAGAAAGAGGGGAAAAGTGGTCGTATTTAGGAGAACAAGAACACCAGAACCTATATCATATCCAAATGACCCACAAGGATGGTTGAATACTGTAGAGAATATGTCCCTGCCTTATGTAAGTAGATTGAGATCATTGTTAGGATGAAGACGAGCAGGCAAAACTAGCCCCACTTTGAAGACAAGAAGCATTGATGGATACAATTGTAGAACAGGATTTACACAATTCCTGTTATTAGAGAAAGGAGAAGGATGACCACAATATATTCCTGTGACCACAGATGGATGAATATAATTTGAAATTCAAACTACCTCATTTCACCGCAGGAGCGGGTAAATGGATTTATGAGTTAGAAAGATTGACAGCGGGAATGATGTTAGCAGTGGGTGATGTAAAAGTCCAACTAGCAGCTATGTTAGGGGAGACAGCTGATGACATTTGGAGATGCTAGTGTAACAGCACAAAACACGACACATGATGGAGCGTCATTTAATGTTTAATGATTGTAGAGTAGACATATGGAGGCCCTTAGAGTACAGAAATGGGGGCGATTATGAAACAGAAAATGGGTGAGTATGAAGATCATGTTGCTTATGTTCAGGAAATTCAAGAACGTTGCCCTCTTGAGATGAGGGAACCATGGGATAAAACCATAGTGTTCATTATCATATTCAAGGACTTCCCGGCCCAGTGCAAAGACAGAGGAAGAAATAAGTAGGGATGGAAGTGAAGCCATGGCCAGAAATACAGTTGACCATTGTGCATCATTGTCAATAGTTACAAGAGAAGAATAAGAAAGAAAAACAGAGAATTGAAAGCTTGAGGAAGCCGAGAAAGTCCAGAAAAAGTTGTCAGTATTGACAAGCGGTGAAGGAGTGGTTACACAAGAGTTACCGTATACACAGCCAATCAATGTAGGGTACCCTGTAGATTAGGGCGGGTACAATTATTGGCCACATGGTAGAGGGAATGGGCCTAGAGGATGTGGAGGCAGATTTCAGAACACTCAAGGGGGAGGGTTTAATGAAGGAAAACCCAGCATTGCTGGAATAGTGGGACCATGGGCCTGTAAAGTAGAGGAGGTATGCAGCAGAATTGGAAAAATCCATGAGAGGGGGCAGGCTATTTTCAACCGTATAGTACAGGACCATAAGAGTATTATGCCCAAGATCACACATAGTATCAGACACGTGCGCCGCAAATGCAGCAAAAAAAGCAGATGCCACTATTGTATTCTCTGCACACACCAGTAAACATATTAGGACATGACATGATGACAACACTTAACATGACGATATCTTTTACCGACAATGGGATACATGATATGAATGTAAGATAATGTTACTTGTATTTACAGGCCAAAAGGCATTTCAAGGAGTTCCTTTAAACCCAAAAGTATATTTGTATGGAGTAAATATTTTTTTGTTTACATGGTTTCCTGGATTGATAGGTAAAATGCTGAGGATACCTGACAAATCTTTGTTTAGACCACAAATGCCTATGAATGACGAGGAAGGGCAGGTTGTTCCCATAGAACTAGAGGCAGCAGTAGTAAGAGAGGAAAGGGTGGTTGGTCATGGGACAGATGATGAAGGAAGAACATGGAGATCAGTAATAGCTCTTGACAAAGTGTATAGACTGTGAGAAATGTTAAGGTACTATCACATCTATTCCCTAGGGATCTTCTGTTCGGGTTGCCAGGGGAGGGCCATCGCTTTTGGATCCCAACCCTGGGGTGGACAAGAGAGGAAGGGTCACCTGAGTGGAGGATCCTTGGGGATTGGAGAGATGGTGCCTGAAGGAAAGGCATGGTATCCCCCTTTCCTGAAATTGACATATCCTCACCTCCCTTAGCCTTTATGTGCTATTGCCAATTTCATCCCATCTTTCCCTGTAGTTTTCCTTTAAGTACTGAGAAGAAGAAGAAGAAACAACTAGTAGTGCGGAGCTCCTATTAGAACACCACTCTGGTAATGGGAAGAAGAAGAGTGATATGGAGGCACGATGAAGATCAGTCACGTCACACTTACAGGCTTAAGCAGGGTCAGGCAAGTGAGTACACCTTGCTTCCCCTGAAGCCTGTTAGTAGTAGAGAACAGTATACAAGGTGGAAAACAGAAGCACATTTGAGATGCAGTCTCAGAAGGAACAGAGGAGTTGCCGTGCTGAGAAGCTAGAAGCCAAATGCTAAAACACTGACTGAGACCCCGACAGACTTGCCGAGGTGACTGTGCAGGATTGGGAACCCTTGTGAGGGAAGGCATACAGAAGGTGCTGCCAGTGAGCAGAGGCAGAGCCAAGCACAAAGGCGGGCATGTGCGGAGTGGAGCATCGGCAAGCTGGCAAGTTGGTTTTCCCGCTTGGGGAGAAGCGACCGAATGGAGTTGCAGAGATCCATTAAGTGTCAGATATTAGGAATGCCGGAATGCTCCAAAGGACAATGGAAATAGTAACGGTCCATGGAGCAAATGCAAACTAGCACTTATTGAAAACAGAATAAAATGAAAGGTGTTATTTAACACACGCACAACTTATTGAATACCAAACCAAATGAAAGGTGCTGCACAACTTAAAGCTGACTTTATTGACTAGCAAATCAAATGAAAGGTGTTATCCTGACAAATACAACACAACATTACATTTACTGAATATTGGGTAACATGAAAGTCATTGTATGATCGAAAACAAATGAATGCTGCAATTATAAGAATTGAATGAAAAGAAAGTTGTTACTTGATCAGACTATGAAATGCTACAGACTGCATTAACATTCTGGGACAATCAAGTGTATCAAGTAATCCAATGGCAAAAAACAACTTGAGCATAATGTGCAACACATATAAGGATATTGAAGAGCTGCCTTGAATATTACCAATCAACGGCCTTTGGGGAAACATGATCGGTGGACCACGTGGTCTGATAACTGCACCGAGACCAGGACGTTTCTTGAACACTCACATTGCCAATATCAAGAGTCAAATTACAGGCAAGGCATGTGGTTGC
Organism: Ambystoma mexicanum; assembly: GCF_040938575.1. Classification (NCBI taxonomy): domain Eukaryota; kingdom Metazoa; phylum Chordata; class Amphibia; order Caudata; family Ambystomatidae; genus Ambystoma; species Ambystoma mexicanum. Next base: position 982,699,948 of record NC_090926.1, on the reverse strand, counting down.
TGGTTGTGTGACCTGTAGTAGGGGAACCTGTGGTCTGACAACTGCGCCTAGACCAGAAACCACTAAATATTGGAAAAGCAGCAAATAAGTGTGTGTCTTTGGTCAAGCTAACCAAAGGATGTGTCAAGTGGACTGTGTATACATTTGTAAATTGTAAACAGAGGATTCAAGTCAAAATCTCAGTCTTGGGGAAGGGGACCCTGAGAATCAAAGAACTGGTGAGTGATCTTAGGGAAGGGAGTCACAAGATCACATTGTTGTATGAACTTGGTTACATTTGAACTTGGCAAAGAGAATCCCCAGACCCTCTTTTGAGGTGAACTATGATACCTGTGAATCTACAGAAGATAACTTCAGAACATTATCAAATGTCTTTGAAACAAGGTTACATTGGAACTGTATTGAACTTGAATGCTCATATTTAGTTGAGAAAATGTCCCACTAGATTTTGTTGTAGTTGTGAGGACAATCACAGGTTTTGACACAGACAGACATTTGGACTTGTAGACACAGACCTTCCTTAGATTTATTTAGGCAGGGAAAATACCACCATAGCATAGGGTTAGTTAGGCATTATACCACCCTGATCAATAATGTTTTGTTTAGAAATATACATCTGTTGTTTGTGTCATCTGTCTTGATACCTTGCCTGTCTCACAAGACTAACAGACTTGCCAGATGAAGAATCGTTCAGAGATAAGAATTCAGGTGATGAATTTGTTTTGTTTTTATAAGCCTTACATATTGGAGACAAATTGGGAATGGGGAAATACCACAGAGAATGGTATGAAATCCTCTTGTTCCAAACCCAGCTACGATATTATGCAACATCCCAGCTACAGCTTAACATTTAACAGTAGTGAGATTTTAAAAAATGCATTCTTTTCAATTCGCCTTCATGAGGACTCAGCGGTGGAAATTTACAGGATTACCACAGGGTTACTGTGAGTGCCCATCGATCCTTAATAGGGTCCTTCAGATGGACATAGGTAATGTAGAACTTGAGAGCACAATCATTCAGCATGTAGATAACATATTACTGTGCAGTAAGACAGAAGAAAAATGTAGAGAAGATTCAGTCCAGTTAATGACAGTATTGGCAGTAAATGGATACCACAGGGATAAAGAGAAATTACAGCATTGCCAGGAAGAGGTCCTGTATATAGGACAGCTAATCCCTCAAGAGAGGAGACAAGTTACACCAGACAGAGCAAAAGCAATCATGAAAACGTTAAGACCTGAGACAGGAAGGGTCATGCAGACATTTGTAGGCCTATGTAATTATTGTAGGGCCTGGGTTTTTGACTACAGTACATATATTAGACCACTTTTGAAAGGACTCAAGGAAGCACAGATAAGTAAAAGTTAGATAATGTCGATAGACAAGATGACAGAAGGATTTGAATAGTTGAAAATGGCGATTTGTACTGCTCCTGTTTTAGGGATTCCAGACCATAATGCAGAGTTTTACTTTTTTAGCATTCAAATGGAGTGGTGCTGACTTCATTCCTTATGCAGAAGACAACATTAGGACATGGACATAAATCATTAGCTTATTACAGTGGGATGCAGTAATGAGATGGCATTACCCTTGCGAACAAGCATTAGCTGCTGCTACGTTTTCAATTGAAAAAGTTGCAAGTATTACAATGGGGTGCTCGATTAAGTTATTTGTAGAACATTGTCTATTTGCCATTTTGGAGAAATTTAAAAGCACGTTAACTACACAAAGAGCATCAGGATATGAGTTAATTATTTCAAACCCAGCAATCACAAACATCAGATGGAGAATAGGGAATACATCGACATTCATAGCAGAAACAGTAGAGAAGGGGGATTATGTACATGTTTGCACAACGTATACTGAGTTTTATGATGGTATTCCCCACATTAAAGAAAATGCTCCAAGAGGAGGGAAATTCTATTCATTGATGGTTCCATTAAAATGTATCAAATGAAAGGAGAAAGACATATGGGATCGGCATTAGTGAAATAAAAATGAATGGTGAATTTGAAGTAGTGACAAGTGCAAGATTGCCTGCTGTGAGACAGGCATGGTATCAAGCGAGATAGTTTTGAAACCATTATTTACAATAATGCTGTGGTTGGTGTAATACCTGACTGGACCTAAACTCTGGCTGTGTCTCTCTGTATTTCCTGTACTTGCTTCTCTTCTATCCTTTCCTCTTCCAAGTGCTTCCTGCACTCCTAGGTTATCTTCCAATTTGTTGGGCTCACTTGCACCTTCTTTGTCTTGATTTCTCGCCGCTTGCCGTACCCCTGGCACTTCCCTTCAGGCTCATTTTCTACTCACTGTGCCTCTTGCATATTAATTTCTTTGCTTTTGTGCACCCTTGCACCTGTCCTTTTCCTTTCCGTGCCTCTTGCACATTTGTTTTGCTCACCAGTGCTCACTTGCACCTTCACTTCAAGGTCACTCACACTTTTCTTTTTTACTTTGTTTTACTTTCCGGTGCTCACTTGCATCTTTCCTTAACTTTTGGGTTACTCGCAGCCTTCCCATTTATCTTCAAGCCATTTTCTTTCTTTCCGCTCTCTCAGTGCCTCTCACTCACTTTCCTATTACTTTCCCTTATCATACTTACATTGCAAATTCTGTGATTTCCCCCTTCTCACTACAGCTAGTCGCACGCTCCTGAGATTTTTTCACTTCCCCTTTGAAACTCACTGGGTTGCATTGTGCTGGCGAGCAGTCCTCTCAGGTCATATGGGATCAAGTTCAGGGTCTCACCACCTGCCCCTCACACTGCCTTGGGACTGGCACATTTCCCAAGGGAACAAACACTCCATCACATGCTGCCAGCAGGACACAGGCTTCCTCAATCTGGCTCCCTTGAGACACGGCTCCCAAGCTGCCATGCAGCCGCTTGCAGGCACCGGGACAGTGTTGCGGCACACCGCTCTCCTCAGATCCTCCAGGATCCTCTCCCTTCAGCTCCCTGCTCCTTGGCTTCTCAGCTTCCTTCAGGATTCAAAGCTTGCTCTTCTGATTGTGCAAAACCACATGTTTTATACTTCACATAAGAGTCAAGTGGAATCAGGTGTGAGTAGTCAGTGTGAAATGCCTGACCCTGCCTGACCCTATTAACGGGACAACCTAATGGTAGTAGGTGGCAGTCTTCCTTTTGTTTCTCAATGTGTTTCATGCTGGTATTGCTCACTACTCTCAGTTGCCTCTTCTTCTTCCCAGTATGTGTCAAAATGGGAGGTGAAAATGGAATGGGATTTGGGAAATGGAGAGTGGGGGAATACCATGTCTTGCACCATGTCGCGCCCTTGGGTATTCTAAACCCAATCCCCCGTGACCCACCACTCAGGTTTTCCTCCCTCGCTTGTCCACACCCTGGGCCGGGATCCAAAAGCGATGGCCCTTCCCTGGCCACCTGAATGGAAGATCCCGACAGAGTAGGTGAGAGAACACTGTCAGGTTTCTCACACTGCACATTGTTTAGCACAGGCTGCAGAATTAGGAGCACTTATTGACACACTCCAGAGATATGAGAATGATGAAGTGACAGTGTACTCTGACCTCACTGATGTGACGTCAACCGTACATGCAGGGTTGTCATGTTGGAAAAGAAGGGGCTTCGTCTTCGCAGAAGGCACACCAGTGCAACATGCATCGCTACTGGACAAACTTATTAAGGTACTAAAGCTCGCATTGGCTATCGCCGTGTTGAAGAGTGCAGCCCATACTAAGAGGGCAGACATGATTTTTCAATGTAACAAAGCCATCAAACTTGATGCAAAAATAACAGCATAGTTTTCCAATATTTTGAAGCACAAACTGTTACGCAAATGTCAGTACGATGCAGAAATTGTTACGCAAATGTCAGAACGATGCATTATGTTGAAAGATGACTTTAATATGTTATCCATAGTACAGTTAATGGAGCTGCAAGGGCGAGCTACGCAAGAAGACCACGATTTATGGAAAAGACAGAGAGGCCATATGGGACAAGATAGTACTGGAAAGACAGTTATGCCTCTAGCGTTATTGAGAGTTGCGCTGGATCAGCTTCACTATCCTGTTCATATAACCAGAGAGAATCTTGCTGGCATGAATGCAGAAGACTGGTTTTCACCAAATGTATTAGAACAGTTGTGCATTTTATTGTGAACTGTGCTATCTGCCTGAAATTCACATTAGAACATACCATGTGAACAGTGAGATGAGCAATACCCGATCCCAATGGTCCTTTTCAGCATCTAGATTTTGTGGTTATGTTAGAAGCATGTAATGGCAACAGATATATGTTAGTAATAGTATGTCCTTTTTCCCGATGGATTGAGGCAGGTCCATGCACGCACCCCGATGCCACATGTGCTGCCAAGTTTCTTGTATGGGAGGTGTTTCCAATATGGGGTGTATGCAAAGTCCTGCAGTCTGATAATGGGCCACATTTCATAAATGAGATGTTTGTGCAAATAACTCTTCTATTAGGTGTAAAGCATATATTTTCATCTGCTTATCACCCACAGGCAAATGGTATTTGTGAGCGTTTAAATTGACTTCTCAAAGAAAAGATACCCAAGATAAAGATGACTTTGAAGAAGGGATGGCTATATTGCCTACCACTTGCCTATTTGCATTAAGAAACCAGCCTGTCTCAGAACACCACCTGACTCCCCATGAGTTGGTGACTGGATGCCGCATGAGAGCACCCCTTGCTTCTCCCACTCGAAAATAAACTGATGCCCATAGTGTAGCGAAACTATTAGGAGATTAGATGCATGATTATTTGACAAATATGACTGCTAGTGTTTCTTCTATTTCCCAACATATACACAATCAGAGGGACGGGTCAAAGAAGATTGAAGAAGACAGCCAAACGATCAACCCTATCAAACTTTTGAAACCATTTATTTTGTATCCTGGTGACCAAGTGCTCATTAAAAATGTTGTCCACACATGGAATAAACCCCATTTTGAAGGACTGTACCTGGTAGAGGAGGTCACCCCCACTGCCATAAAGATCCAAGGAAGACAAGCCTGGCTGCATCTGAATGACGTAAAGCTCAACAAAGGATAGACCTCTACCCCTCCAGCACCAGTTGACAGTGAAGCAAGAGATGAAGTTCTGCGTATGCAGACCAGATCGGGCTACCCAGAGCCAACAAGAACAGATACAATAAAAACATTCAAACTTTCAACTATTTCCGATTTTTAAGGGAAACAAACACACATGTTAGTGTTCACAGAACTATTCCTGTTAGGTTAAAGAGATAATAGTCCTCATTACAAGTTTGCTGGTAAGTACGGCGGCTCACCGCCAAACTCACCTTACTGTTTCCATTGCCCGATTTCCAAGTGATTCCGGGATATTAGACTTTGCAGCAGAACAGTAAGTTCCCATTCTCATGGAGTCCAGGACAGCAGTGATATTTACAGCTATATTCCTGCCAGCAATTCAAGATGCAACAAACACCAAGTGGTTAGAAATCACGAGGTGAACAATGAACATGCCAATAAAAGGATTTAATGTGATTGAAAAGAATTGAGGGCTATCAGACACATGACCGTCCGAAATATGTATGTCTTGGACTTAATTACAGCAATGGAAGGAGGCGTGGAGCCCTGACAGAATTTACCCTTCATTTGAAAATGGTGGAAGAAGTAGATGAAAGCGAAGACGAAGATCGGTTTTCATATCTGTTCTCATGGGTGCCAACCTGGCTGGCGAATACCTTACAAATGTTGGGAACAATGCTAGTGTTAGTGTTGCTGGGATTCTGTTTTATAAGAATAATCATAGGACAATGTAAGAAGACATTGAAGAAAGCTATTGGAATGAAGATAATGATTGATGTGAAGGAAGTGACTGACAAACACACACAGATCGAAAACACCACCCGTGAGCACCTGAAAGGAAGCCTTATGGCACCCCCAGGAACAACGTTTTACTATCCCAAGGCTCATAAGAACTATGTGGGACATTGGGTGTTCTGCACTCTGGCTGGGGAGTGTTGCCATATGACCTGGAGTGTGGATGAACACATAAAGAATGCAGGGGGCCTGAGGGAGGTGACAAATATATGGATTCCGAAGAAACCACAGTGTGAAGACAAGAGGTGGTTGAGGACCGAAGCAGAGGGGGGGATGTAGAGAGACAGATGTGCACTTCATTTATAAAGCCCACCCCCTCACCTCCATCATACTGGAAGAAAAGCAAGAAAACACTGTGCAGTATACCTGGTATCATCCCAATACCACATCAGAGATCTGACAGACATTGTGCACTCAGACAACCGTATTGCATGTATCCCCGAACTGATGTGGGAGACATTAGCTTGTAGACACCACTAGCTATAGAAGAACTCTGAAAGAAGAAAAGTGACACCACTAAAGAGAGAAGGTACATGGGTGCACTAAACCTGATGTATGTATATGTAAAGAATAAAGATGCAATTGAAAAACATACATAAACCTATATGAGAATGGAAAGGAAAATCATATTCAAAAGAAGATAAGTAGTAAGAGATGTAATCAATGTATATATGCAGAAACGCAAGGTAGATGAGACAACATAGAAGATTTCTAATGTAGAAAATAGAACGCAAGTAAAGTAGCCATATTGAGATAATTATCCTCAGAATTGTATTAAAGTAAGTGAGAAGCCCCGAGAAGGGTAATCAAGGCTGCTGTGCTGACAGGCACTGAAATACACATTCATGCAAGAACAAACAATATTTGGTTGGCTCAGAATCAAGGATGCCACAGCAAGAGAAACTACATGACACAAAAGGAGTTAAAGAGGATAAGACATGTACGTAAGACATATTTATCTTTAAGTAAAGGAGTGAATAATTGTGAGTGCCAAGTATTGTATAATCTAGGATGCAGAATGCATATGCTGGATGGAGCAACCAAGTCTCCAGAGGCCAAGGAGAGTAATAGCATCCAATATAATTGAATCAAATAGCACTAAAAAAAAGGACAGGATGGATAAAATCATGGTCTCCTCACACGTGATTCAGGACTGGAAAACAAGGCCTATTCATAAACCTCCAGATAAAGATATCAATGTACCTTCACTCCCTTTAAAACTCTGAGGAAGAGAACAGTGAGCAAGGTCAACTACAAAGAAGAAGCCTTGGCTTTGGGCCTAACTAATGAGAGATGGTAGGCTAATTAGCTAAGGAAGGCAGTTGTCTGATGTTGTTCCCTTGCACCTGGGTTTCATTCTCTACGTGCTGCTAACGAGCCCAATGTCCAAGGTTGTCAAGAGAGTGCAAACCAATCATGAGGGCCTATGTAATGGTTGACCATAAATTGTTGCAGAAGCCTATCCGCTGCTGGTAATGCATTATTATTTGTACTTTACATAGTTAGAAGTTTGGTAATGCGTGCCTACCAGATAAGAGGCATTATAAACTATATGTATACGTTTCCCTTAACCAATCCCACCACCCAGTAGGTTTTTACTGTTAGACACATAGGATAATGTCATAGTGGACGTATGTCGAGGTATAAATGCTTTTGCGTAACAGAGATGCATAGAGAGTGTGTGAGCTACAATCTGTTTGTTCACCAGGTTTCCCTACTTTTGTGAACTGATAATATTTTAGTATTTTGCAATATTCCTTGAGTCTGTCTGGTTATTTGGGCCTGAGGTCATTGAGTTGCTTGGTTTGGGTTCCATGGAATGTGGGGGAGGGGTCTGAAACCCAAGGTAGCTGTGATCAAACTGTGGCATGCCATGGCATAACTTATTTGTGTGTTCGTTTCCTTCTTGTGGGGAATACCACGGCTCTACAGAAGTGAGCGAGGACTTGCAAATTCCATCAACTGCTGGAAGAAAGGTTGAGGCATCAGTTTATGTAAGAGTGCAGAAACAGTAAGGTCAGAGAAAAACACTGGGTGGAGGATGATCTGCCCCTGGCGACTGTTCTGCACGTGGCAAAGGAGGTGGAGCACTCAGAGAAATGTGTAAATACTTAGGCAGGCAGTCCAGCATGGAATAAATTGCAGCTGTAGGCAATCATAGTGTGAGAAGGAGGGGGTACAGTGATAGTAGAGGAATCAGGTACAACAGCACAATAGAGAGAATAGAGATAACAGGAGGGGGCTTGCTATGGTACTTTAAAGAGGGCGAGGCAGACAATGGTTACGAGGGCAGACTACGTCAAGAACATGCTACAGATGTAATAGCCCCTCTCACTGGGTCAACAGTTCGGTTTGCACTGCATTTAGAATAATTTGTAGAATTTGTAATGGAAGAGGGCATCTGGATAAGTGCTGTAAGAGTAAGAATACTTTCATTAACTGAATTGGAAATTAAGACAGAGATGATGATACTGAAGAGTGCATTTCAGCTGAGGGAATGAGCAAGAAAATGTAGACGGTCCAAAGACTGTCATTCATATCAATGGTGTTTCAGTTGTGATGATGGTGACTCGTGAGCTAAGTACACTCTTATTCGGAAGGTGGAGAGGAGTGAAATTTGGGCCAAAGTAGTTACATGAAGTGGATATCAACCCAAGAGCCTATGGTGGGGAGAAAATTGATTTCATTGGCTGGTTCTGGGCATCTTTGTGCTTTAAGGGAAGATAGGCCAAATGGTGTAAATATGTGTTGAAGAAAGAGCATCTCCACTCCTGTGTTGGGTACACCAAAGGGTGCTGAATCTCAGACTGGATCTGAACGCAGATGAGTCAGTGTTTGTGGTTGAGACCTCAGAAAAAAACGCCCAGAAACTACAATGTGAAATATTCAAAGATGAGATAGATTACTTAAGAGGTTTCACACATCGCATAATGCTTAAGGAAGATTGCAAACCACTAGCCCAGAAGCTGTGCAATATTTTGTTATCCATGAGAGATGAAGTGAGGATGGCGTTGAAAAAGCAGGAGGAGCAGGGTATCATGGAAAGCATTGATACATCCAAATGCGTGTTGCCTCTCGAAGTAGTGAGTAAGAGCTCAAGAAAGGTCAGAATCTGTGTTGATTTGTGAGAACTCAATTAATGTGTGATCCCAGAAAGGCATCCCATCCCAACATTCAAGAATTAATTTCAACAATGGGTCTGGCGAGAGTTTTTTTTACACTAGATCTTACATTGGCATACAATCACGTTAGGTTGTATAAGGAATCCAGGCATCGTACTGCATGTATAACACCTGAAGGGCTATTTCAATTCTGCAAGATGCTATTTGGCTTTATGTCTGTGGCCTCAGTATTTCAGAAAATAATGTACAGAATATTTGGTGAAGAAGATGGTGTTGTTTTCTGCCAAGATGACATTATAGTTTATGCAGAAACCAAGGAGGAACATGTCAGAAGACGGGAAAGAGTTCTCAAAAAGTTACATGATGTTGGAATGGCTCTCAGCGAGTAGAAGTAAAAAATCAACATGAAAGCAATTTAATATTTGGTGCACGTGATCTCCAAGGAAGGAATTTCACTAAAAAAAGGATTTAATTGGAACAATAGAGCATATGATCATTGCAAGTTGCAAGGACCAAATCAGGAAATGTTTAGGTATGGCAGAGCATTTTTCAAAGTTCATTATACTATTTGCAGATCACACCTTTGCCCTGAGGGGAGTGTTGAATATGGGCACGAAATGTGTGTGGGATGACAGCTGTGAAGCTGAGTTTCAATGCATAAAGAGACCGTTGGCAAGAGCACCAGCGTTGCAAAATTACAAGAGGGGAAGACTAACAATGATCACTACAGGTGCTGGTAATGTTCAATTGGGGGTGGGGCAGGTCTAACACAAATTGAAGAAGGAAATGTTTATGTGATTGCATATGCATCATGTTTGTTGACAGGTCCAGAGAAGACATATGCAACCATAGAGAAAGAGGCTTTAGCTATCAGATGAGCTGCAGACAAATTCAGAAGATTTGTCTGGGGGACCAGATTTGAGTTGCACACCGACCATAAGCCTTTGGTTGAAGTGTTTTCTATGAAGCGTCAGGACAAATTGTCAGGATAGATAAAAAGATGGGTGTCGAGATTACAAGAGTTTGACTTTTCAGTCAAAAACATTCCTGGAGTAAAGAATTATGCAGCAGATTGTGTGTCTTGAATGACAACAATAGTGGAGACCAAGTGTAATCGTGAAGATTGAGATGTAATTTGCGAGTTGTCGGAGCCATCAATTTCAAAGCAGGAATGGAACAAAGAAATGTTAAAAGATACTAATGTGTGTGCTATCATCAAGAACTTAATTGAATAAGGGTTAAGTAAAGAGACTGTACAAAGGTTGGTAATGGAAGCTTTCTGGAACATAAGAAATAAACTGTGTGTCCAAAATGGTATGCTGATGAGGAGAGATAAACTGATACCACCAGAAGGAATCAGGGAGAAGCTGATACATTTGGGCATGAAGGTGGTCAAGGAATAGTGAAAATGAAACACAGAATATGGAACAGATATTAAAGGCCAGCATGTGACATCCAAATTCAGATGATCGCTAGGAATTGTGTCCTTTTTAGAAATAGTGACAAAGTTTGTGTGAGAGAAAAAAGTCTTATGTCTCTTATGGACATACCGGGGAAACCATCGGAGAAGCTGGCAATTGATGTGATTAGACCTATATGTCATGACTCGCCGTTTCAGGCCATTTTGGACTTTATGGTCCATAGCGCACTGCAACGTCAGATCTACTATTCTCCCAACATGGCCGACGTTATGGAAATACTGCACTCTAGCGTTTACGCATGATGCACTGCCTCCTAGAAAACAGGCACGCCCCTGCGGCTCTGTGCGTCTCAACACTATTCTTCCGAGTTCTTGGCAAGTGTGCTTGTTACTTTCTTCCTCCTGTCAGTCCCCCTTTTTCCGATAGTTATCGGTTCCTTCCTTCCTGGCGCTCTAGTGCTGCCCTTTTGCTCCCGCCTGACGGGCGTTCTTTCCTCTTCCATCCTGGACCCTTGTTCAGTGCTCCCGTGCTCGCGGCTTACCCCCTTGCACTCCGTGAGCCCTGTGGATTCTTCCTGATCCTGTTCCTTACCGGACTCCTCCTTCCCACTTCCCTTCATTCCTGGATATTGAACTCTTAACTGCTTCCCGATGCTGGTTGCGGTCCTCACACTGGACCCAGAGGATACTCGCCCTTACCTGTACAAGTCCCGGATGTCCAGGAACAGAGAAAGATCTCCGTGGAAGAAATAAACCAAAGACAAACAGGTGAGACAAGGGGCTGAGTGTGACACTATATGGATTAGTGGCCGTCAGACGTATTGTGTAGTAGTTATAGATGTTTTACTAGATGGGCTGATATTTTAATGATGCCACATGTTTGGCTGGGAGTGTGATTGCATTTTTGGAGGAGTGGTGTGGCCGTGAAGGTTATCCTGATCTAATTCTAACAGACAATGATTTCCATTTTAAGTTGAGGAAAATGGAGGAGTACTTCAAGGAGCTGGCCATTGTGCACAAGACTAGTGCCATATATCATTTCCCAAGCAATGGGGTTGGGGAAAGACATAACAGAGTAATAAGATGGGCGTGGTCTAATGGTTAAGATTGGAAGGATGCTGTGAAGAGGACAATGGTTGCTCATATATTCATGCTGCACAGCACAACTGGAGTTTATCCTTTTGAGCACAGCAGAGGGAGAACAGTGGACCAGAATGGCAGTGATGTTGAATGATGTCAGGGAGGTGCTGTAAGATAAGAGAAATTTCAGGTAATCCAGCTTTCCGCAGGAGGGAGCCTGGGTTAGAATCAAATTGCCTGCTGTGTTGCGAGAAGATGGTTTTCAGCGGTCTAGGCCGATTAGAGTGATAGAGATTTTTAGATATGTTCTGAGGACATTAGACGAGAGAGTATGGAATTTGGACAGAGTGATGCTTGAGAAAGACAGGCATAGTGAGGTGGTGTGTCGCAGTAAGGATGTGAGTGGGAACAAAGGAGAGGGTGGTGAAGGTTCCTTGCCAAATGAAGCATTCTTGTCACTGCCAACTTCAAAGTTTGAAAGAGATTATCGAATGCTGGGATATCTGTTCGACTATACTCAACCGTGAGAGTCCGGAGAAGAGTCATTGTGAAGGAAATTGGTTGTGTGGTATCGTGCCTGCTGGAGGCAGAATTCCAGAATGGGGTGACAGAGCTGAGAGAAGGGAAACCAATTGAATGAGGACGATGAGAGAGCAGGGCTTTCTGCCTTTATCCGTTGATACTTATAATGCTTTAACGCTATTATAAATAACAGTATAAGATACATCTCCAGTGTCCATGTACTGGTGTACGAGACACTACAGAAATTAACATTCATTTTTCAAAATCTAAGTGAATATCTTGAATTTTCTGCTTTAAAGTCCAGTAATATGCTTACATTATCAAACACAGAAGTGAATAATTTTGAGATATGCAGCCCAAAAGTATTTTTTGGGTCCATAATTTGTGCATTTTTTTTTTTTATTTTGGAGTTTTATAATGCGCTGCCTAGCGGGGATGCAGTTTCAAAGCACCTGGAAAAAATAAGACAGGACACTGCGCAAAATGAAGGAATAGGAAGCATGGGATGAAAACACAATGGAAAAAATAAATTTGCCTGCACACTGTTTTCTTTTTTAATGACAACATATTTGAATGTGGCCATTATATTTCTCCAACAAATTTAGTTACCTCTCATGGTCGAAGTCACACATTACAGGGGCAATTCTCTTCTTTTCAATGGAAAGTACCATGCAACCTGAACTAAAGGGTCAATACAGTAACACTGCTGATTCATGGAATTTGTGTGCCGAAAAACGGGGATTTGTGCGCCATTCTGCCCGCAAATCCCCATTTGTTAAACGGATTTTCAGGCAGAATGGCGCACACATCCTCGTTTTTCGGCGCACAAATTCCATGAATCAGTCAAATGTAGAGAAAAGGTGTTCCTCTGTGACTTGGACCTTGTCCATGTACGTTCCCCTCATTCTGTAAATGTCAAACTCACATGCAAAATTTGGCGACCCTACAGTGAAACCGTCATTGAAAAGCAACTTTTGGGGTTCAAAATTAGCCACTTCAATTATCAGAACTTACCGTATACAACTAGCACTAAACTGGAACTAGTGAACGATGCAAACATCAGCTAAAGTCGAGGGAGTGACAGAGAGAGAGAACCTTGTTTAATTAAACGTACAATGCTGCATATTTTTAACTCAATGGGTTCCTGCGCATAAACCACATTATCTGGAGGGATAGTATGTCTCAAAATACAATACGCTATTTATTACTTGAAAAGAAAACATTTCCTAACGTTTGCTAAAAGGCTAAATGCTTTACAAACGTGTAATAAGAAGAATGCCTCATTTGAATAGAACAATAACTTTTATTAAGTGGTTTCTCCTCTCAGCAGCTAGCCCATTAGTCTGCTGCCTTTTCCTGCCAGCAATATTATGAATACTAATCTGCTGCCCCCCTCGCTTGCTTTTCTGCCTGTGTTTAACACAGCTTTTATGGTTTTAACTTGCGAGCTGATCCCTACTTTTGCTGCTGGGCGACAACGCATTGTTAAAAACTGGGAAACTTTGTGATGTCAAGGGATGGGTTGGCGTGTCTGGCAAGACAAGTCTATACACAGCTCTCAACCTTTTGTGCTCCCAGTGTGGGAGAAAAAACACACCTGATTTAGTTTTTTGCGGGTGAGAATCCCTTGACAAATATGGGTGTGCAAAGGGCTTGGCTGATTAGCTAATTACTTGGCCCGTGACACCGGCCAAAAGACTATGGGCCTGAATCACAGAGTGTTTTCTCTTGGGATAGTGCCAATATGAAAACACTTTTGTGAATCACGTTTATGATGTCAGGGGTATGGTCTAAAGCTCAGACATGTTAGACAAATTAAGATGACAGAATTTGGATCAGCTAAGGTTCCACTGCATTGCAGAGGCCTCAGGCTTCCTCCCTTTCATAAGTGTGGCAGTGGGAGGACCCAACAATTACTCTTTATTAGAATTCAGAACGAACATACTCGCCTTCGTGCTTAACAGATATGCATACAACCGCTGGTTCTTGTAAGCCAACCATATGCCAATGAATTCCAGCTACCTGGGGCATCATACCCTGGTGAACCCATTCTCGTCCACCAGCCAGGAGGTCAGTGACTTCTTGACACATTATTTTTTATGCAATAAACGTGGCTGGTTTTAAACTCGAGCACAAGTTGCTCTGTGTTGATTATGCAGCCAAAGGTTAACTACAACCAGCATTGGAAATGGGCCACTTTTCCTCAGATTCTGAATCTATCAGAGTGGATCTCTGTGGAAACAAAAAGCTCTTCGGTGCCCTGTGTCTGCCTCTGCTGGAGCAGGACGCGGCCATAGACTGAAGACCTTCACACTCTCATCCAAATCGTCATGCTGTCCGAATGATTGTAGGTGCTTGATGATTAAACCCACTGAAGTGGGTTCTCGTGCATGTAGGGATTGCAACCTCATGGGCACTGTGGTCGCCGTTCCCCGTGTGGCGGCTCGTGCGGCTGTCTCCTTTGAATGCTCCTAGGTGACATGCCCTATGGGGGACGGCAACAGAGAGTTGGCTGGAGTGCAGCTTCGTGGATGGTGTGGCTCCTATGTCGGCTGGTGGTGGTAACTGAAGGGATAGCCCGAATACGACAGAACATTGGGCTAAAGATACTAGGTCAACAATGGGGGTCTGTTCTGACGTGTAGCGTTTACTGGGGACTACTATTGTGCTAAAGTAGACCTGGATTATTTCTATTATGTCAAAATCAGTACATAAACACTTTAAATGTGAAAGATGCACAAGAAGGAATTTCAGACACAGATAGATATTGAGCTGTCAGCTTTTTAAATTTATTTCGCTGATGAATGCATTTATTAATCGTGCATTTTTTGATATTGAGCTGTCAGCTTTTTAAATTTATTTTGCTGCTGGATGCATTTAATAATCATGCATCAGAAAGTAAGAAAAAAAGTATATTGTTAAAAGGAACAGTTGCGAGCTGCAAAGGGTTCAATCACAAAAACAGAGTTTGCAAAACGATTAATTCTCAATATTTCCTCAAACAGCTGTTTTTGACAAAACAAATTTATAACCACCACCTAAAGTGACTAGTGATTAAGATATAAAACATACATAACAAACATAACAACCAAAACAAAAGCAATAAATGGAAAAGCTTTGGGTTATGTGTATCCAGGCTGGAGGGTGACCTAACAGGTGGTCGACGTCTAGATATGGATCAGGAAAGATGTGGGTCAAACAACAAGGCAAATCCACAAAAGGATAGGAGAGCACAGATCTCGAATCCGGTGCAAATCTGCCACAGCCCCAATGGTACAACATTATACTGAAAACCACCATGGCCCAGATGACATCCTATGGTGGGTAGCTGATTCAGTATCAAATACAAGCAATGCCACCAACTCACTCAATCACAAAGAAGCTTGGTGGATTTTTAAATTGAAAAGTACTACAACTGGGTTGAATGAGTTAGATCCCACGCGCTTTTGTAGATAATTGCACACTTTTATACTAGTGAAAATCTCCTGAGTTTCCTCCCCTTCTGTCATCTCCATTTCTCATGTAATTATATGAGCCCACGGGAAGCGGGCTCTTTACTAGTCTTTTACTGGTTTCCCCACCTTCCTTCCGTAGCACACAACTTCACTTGTGATGCATTCTACGCAGTCACCCGGCAGGAACCCCTCTTCAGGATATCTCTGGAATCATCCATAATAACTGGTAATTCTCTTTATTTTTTAAAAACATGCGCAAATATATTTCATTGCCATTCCGTCCCAAAAGGGACATGCGCAAGAGACCAGTGTCTTGTATTGACATGTTCCTACGGCAACGCTACTCCACAGCGGGCCGGCACATGCGCACTCGCTAGTTCAAAGAACACTACTCCTGATGCGCATGCGCATTCAGTACAGACGTGAAGTGCTCGGCGCATTTCAGTTCGCTAACCTGCACGTAGCGATCTAGTCGCAAATAGCAGACGCGGCCCCACACGCCAGCCTGCAGCGAGCCCGAGACGCGGCTCCACACGCCAGCCGGCAGCGAGCCTGGGACTTAATACCAGGTATGTCCTCTTCCTCCTTGGGCACACAGCACAGACCCTTTCCTTACGAATTATCGTAACGGGCGCATACATTTCGCTTCCCTTGTAGGACGACTACAGACCATAAACTATCAGCCAGCCACCATTATGTGCTGGTCCACATCTTAACGATCAAATGCAATTCCAACTGGCACTCTGCGTACTTCCTGAGAGTCGTCGCGCAGCTAGAACCTAGTCAGGTGAGAACTTGTCTTTGTGGCACACTTGGTTAAACATCTTACTGTTATTTTCCTCCACTAATAGTAATCTCACCCAGAACCACATGTTCTTTTGATTTTTGCAGCAATCCATAGCTGACTGCCAGAAGACCAAACCAATTAGCATCTCTTGCCATCCATGAGTTACATTAACTTCAGATCTTAACAGATCTGCACCCCCTAAGGTCAGTCCCGTGTCTTCCTTGTCCTTGATTTTTAGAGTGGTGTACCACATTCACGGAGATTATTATGTCATGTGTTTTTTTAAAAAACAATAGTTTTAAACTTTTCACTCAGACACTAATGCAGTCCCCTTGTTTCTATTTTTAGGGAGACCTACCCCAGGCCCTAGATGAAGGCTCCAAGCCGAAACGTCCCTTTGACCAGTACCTCAATACTTGGCCTGGTCACAACATCTTTCCTGATCCATATCTAGACGTCGACCACCTGTTAGGTCACCCTCCAGCCTGGATACACATAACCCAAAGCTTTTCCATTTATTGCTTTTGTTTTGGTTGTTATGTTTGTTATGTATGTTTTATATCTTAATCACTAGTCACTTTAGGTGGTGGTTATAAATTTGTTTTGTCAAAAACAGCTGTTTGAGGAAATATTGAGAATTAATCGTTTTGCAAACTCTGTTTTTGTGATTGAACCCTTTGCAGCTCGCAACTGTTCCTTTTAACAATATACTTTTTTTCTTACTTTCTGATGCATGATTATTAAATGCATCCAGCAGCAAAATAAATTTAAAAAGCTGACAGCTCAATATCAAAAAATGCACGATTAATAAATGCATTCATCAGCGAAATAAATTTAAAAAGCTGACAGCTCAATATCTATCTGTGTCTGAAATTCCTTCTTGTGCATCTTTCACATTTAAAGTGTTTATGTACTGATTTTGACATAATAGAAATAATCCAGGTCTACTTTAGCACAATAGTAGTCCCCAGTAAACGCTACACGTCAGAACAGACCCCCATTGTTGACCTATGTCGGCTGGAGCTAAATAAATATTTCTTTACTGCTCACTGTGTCCACACCAAGTGACTGCTTCTCTTCTCCTTCCTGGCTGGGTCATGCAATGCAACATTCTGGCGACTAGCTAATTTGGCCCACACTGGGGGTTCCGTTTTCCACGCCCCATTGTGGCGGCTTCATTGGAGAAATGTAGAAACTGGACACTGCTCTTACCAGTGTCATCTGACGATGGCTGGCCACATTACCAGGGGCCAATGGAGGTGAGCTGAAGTGGATAAAGAAATTGGATTATTCCTACAGGCTGTGACATTCCAAGTTTGTGAGGAATGTTTTGCTTGGGCGAATCTGACAGTATTGTTGGGCAATGTTGGGAGGCCCACCAAGTGTATTGTGGAAATGGGGGCAACCATACCATCTTTGTCTGCGTTTAAAGCTACATCTGCACAACCTACCATTGAATGGATCCAATGGAAGAAAATGTTTGATACTTATCTTATTGCAATTGGCGGGAAGGAGTTTGACTCTGAGAGGAAACAGGCAATCTTTCTAAATTGCTTGGGTGTGGAAGGGAGAGGGATTTTTGAGACTCTGCCCATGATTCCATTTGGCAAAGGACAGGGCGATGCCCAGGATGTGCTTTACTTGTCCAAATTGGTCCCTGCATAAATGTTGCCATGGAGCGGCACCTGTTCTTCTCTAGTGCACAGGAGCCTGGATAGAAAGTGAGCATGTTTGTAGCCGCTCTTTGTGGGCTAACAAAGAATTGTGAGTTTGTGCCACTTGCCGACAGCCAGGTGCAAGACCAAATAGTTAGATACACAGTGGACAAGAGGTTACAAGAAAATGTGTTGATGGTTATGGACCTTTCTCTGGATAAGACTATAGACATGGCAAAATTGACTGACCAATCCGCGCCTTATTCTGCAACTCTGTACACTTCCAAGGGGGGAAGTAGCAATGCGGGCACCAAGCCCCCCAGTGAGCCCAGGGCACAGGCCTCCACTTATGCCATGAGGGGCCAGTAATGAGTAGTCGTTTTTTAAAGGGCCCGAGTGCAATGCACAGGGTGAGTGTTACGTGTCATACAGGTGGAGAAGGGGACTGCATTTTGACCAGTGCACGCTGCTCCTCCGTGAATGTGATCTATAGGAGGTCCAATAGGAGGGGGCACGTGGCCAAATTATGTAGGGACTGAGGGGAAGTAAGACATGTGGAAGAAGACATCTTGTTCCAAGAAGTTGCAAGTGACTTACTGATTGCCTGTGTAGATCGTGAGCATGTTGATGCTCCTCAGTGTGATGTGAAAGTTGTTGGGTGAGATTTGAGAATGTTGGCAGACTCTGGTTCCAAGTACACTGTGATGGAGGTAGAGGCCTACAAAATGCCGGGTTTTAATTTGGATGATTTGGACGCCCTGACATTTGTCCCCGGTGGTATGGGGCATGCCACTTACCATTGTGGGGTCAAAGTCTGTCCAAATTGCATTTAAGGAGAGGGCAACAGAAGGTGTATTGTATGTGTTGTATGTGGCTGTCAAGAGGTTGGCCACCCGAGCTGGAAACACCAGAAGGGGTTACAAGTCATTCTGGACCCAAAGGGATTACAAATCATTGTGGACCCAAATGGTCCAGAACAGGTGATGTTAGTAGAAAATGACGTTTGTACTCAGGGCAAAAATGTATTCACTGATTCATTATGCTTCCTGAGGGGCTTTTGCCACAGAATAATTTTGAAACGGGAGGTGACGCCTGTTGTACCTAAGGTTTGTGCTGTTCCCTTAATGCTGAGGGAGAAACTCACACTTTAACTTGACAAGCTGTGTATGAATGATTTGATTGAGCTGATCAAAACTCTGCAGTGGATGTCCACAGTGGTAACTGCAAAGAAAGGAGATGGCAATATAAGGATGCGTGTGGATCTTAGGTCCATTAACAATAACATTCAGGTAGATCAGCAGCCTCTACCCAAGGTACACAAGATGATTTCTCTTATGGATGCTCCTAGACACTTCTCTATGATTGACTTATCTAGTGCATAAAACCAGGTTGGGTTGTATCCTGACTTGAGGTCTCTGACCTCATTTGTGATACCTTTTTGAACCTACAAGTTCAAGAAAATGCTTTTTGGGTTGGCCTCAGCCACAGCCTTGTTTCAGAGAGTGATGGAGAAGTTGTTCAAAGGGTTGCCCTATGTGAAGTGTTCTCAGGATGATATTCATGTCTTTGCAACCAACCCCAAGCACCATGAGGAATATGTTTGTGAGGCATTGAGCATTTTGGATCAGGGTGGTCTTACGATTTAGAAGGAAATATTAAGTTCAGGATGATAGAGGTGTCTTACCTGGGCCATATAATTGACTGGTGAGGCACGAGGCACAATAACCAGTCTAGTGGATGCAGTATTGAAAGCCCCAGCACCTCAGAATAAGGACACTTTGAGGGCATTCTTAGGACTCACTGAGTATTATTCAAAATATATAGGAAGATGTGCTACTATTTGTGCTCCATTGAGGGGATTTTAAAAAAAAAAGAACGTCAAGTTTGAGTGGTGCACAGAATGTGAGGAGGCATTTTCTCAAATCAAAAGCAGCATTGTGGGGCCCTCACACTTAGCATGTTCAATCTGTGTTGTAAAACTATCATGATGACCGATGTTAGCACAGTGGGGCTGGGGGCTACCTTAACACCAGTGCAGGAGGACCAAAAATGTGTGATTGCGTTTGTCTCTAGGGCGTTACAGGGTGCTGAGAAGAACTACCAGCCAGTAGAGAGAGAGTCCCTGACATGTTTTTGGGTGATCAACCATTTCAAGTTCTTTCTGTGGGGTGTGCCTTTTACCATGAAATCTTACCATAAACTGCTGGTTCATGCATTTGGTTGGGGAGGGGAAGAGTGGCTCCCCGAGAATAAATTATTGGGCTGTTGCCCTGCAGGAATATAATTTGTCTGTGGTCTAGGCCCATGTAATGTTTTGACAGACTGTCTTTCCCGGTTTCCTCTCGAAGGGGGGGAGAAATTAGTGAGAGGGGGAGATCCGTGAACGCACAGGTTGACCAGGATGCTATTTTGGACCTAACCAAGTGGCGAGAAGAAAGTAAGGTGTATGCAGAATTGGTGATAATTCACCAGCTGCTGCAGTGTGTCTGGTCTAGAGGGGCCACAGGTGTTTGTATGCAATTTGAACAAGCGAAGGCAGAGTTGTGGATGGATAGTGATATTTTATGTAGAGGTGAAAATGTGGTTCCACTGAAGGGGCTGAGGACATTTGGGGAGGAATTTAGCCAAGAAAAGGGTGAGAGAGACATTTTCTTGGACTAGCATGGATTCTGATGTGGAACACTTGGCCAGGCTCTGTGTACCGTGTGTCCAGCGACAAGTCACATGTGGCGACAGAACCTCCTTTGTAGCCAGTGAAATCTCACACAAAGCCATGAGAGAGAGTGGCTCTGGATATAATTAGGCCCTTACCAACATGTTAACAGTGGGAAAAGTACATGCTTGTTTTAATGGACTAATATTCCAAATGGCTTTGCATGGGTTGGTCAGTTGAATCAATTGCCAAGTCAATGGTGGAGTTTTTGATGGAATCTTTAGAGTTGAGGGATTTCCCTCTGTTCTGTTGACAGACAATGGTGTACAATTTAAGTCAGGTATTGCGGCGGATTATTTGACAGTGGAGGCAGTGCGCCATGAAACTAATGCACTTTGTTGTCAGCACCAAAATGGAATGGTGGAGCGATACAACACTGTGGAGAAGGGGACACTTCAGTTGGCCAAAACGTCCAAATTGTGCATTTAGGGGTTGATCAGTGACATGCTGTGGGCATACTGGACAACATCTCACTCCACCACAGGTGTCACACCTTTTGTAGCATTGAAGGGTAGGAAAACAATTGATGAGCTGACTTTGGGGTTGGTGCAAAGCTCTGGTCCTGTCAAAGTGAATAGAGAGGAACTGATCAACAGGGCAGAGAGATGTCAGGAGAGATATAAACGGTAGTATGACAGTAGGAAGCATGTGAGGTTGGTGATAGTGTGAGGGTGAGGAACCCGAGAGTGAGGGGAGCAGGAGCACCATATCTATCTGCTCTTAGGAAAATTGTCAAGGTCATGGGTACTGTTGTGGTTTTGGACTATGGTACTAAGTGGAGTTTGAGACAGTTGGTTAGGTGTCACCAAATGGAGTGGAAAGGGCGCAATGGAGTGGAGAAGTGCACCAAGGGGTGCTCAGTGATGGAATCCCAACTGGTGTGCTCGACGGTAGTGATCGTGTTGGTTCAGAAGCAAGAAGAGAGAGTGGTCATGGTGCTGTGGTTCTCGGTAATCACAATGTGCCTATTGTGGGTGTGGAGAGTGGAGAAACATCTGTTGTGGGTGAGAATAGCAGAGTGCTGGAATCTACAAGCAATTTAGAAGCTATGTCGGGGACACAGGCTGGTGCCGGCCTGGAGGAGGTTGGAAGGCAGCAGGCCGATGAGGGGGTCTTGGACGAGGAGCACGTGTATGACAACCAGCGGACAAGTTCAAGGACGTTGTCTTAAGTTTGTTTGGTGGAAGATGAAGGTGTATAGTGGGTATTCGTGTGGCTGTGCCACTCTTGCATGTAGGTATTGCGGCCTCGCGTACGCTGTGGTCACCGTTCCCCATGTGGGTCGCTAGTGAGAATCCTTTGAATGCTCCTGGGTGATGTGCCGTATGGGGGTCGGCGACAGCAATTAGCTGGAGCGCAGCTTCGTGGATGTCAGGAGTCTCGCTGGAGGTAAATAAACCTTTCTTACATGTTCATTGGTTCCACACCTCGTGGCTGCTTCTTTTCTCCTTCCTGGATGGTTCACGCAACACAACACCCACTTTACGGTTAGGGTGCATATGGTGAAAACAGAAATGTAAAACAAATCAAATGTTCCCAGTGGAATAACTATGCAAATAGTTTTTCTGTTTGCTTTTAAATGTATGAGAATCTTCATAATTCCATCTAAATTACCTTTTTTTGCTCCTGAATTACCCAAAACAGATAAACAAAGCAGGGAAAAAGGGGAAAAACTCAAACGTAACAAAAATAACATGTATGAATAGTACATTTTCACATGTAATTCCTTCCTCAGAAGTAAGAATCCATGCAATATGTATTTCCTGACACAACAAATCACTTCAGTGAACAGTTTATGTATTCTACATTTTTCAGAGTATATCACCAAACCGAATCATCACATTTGTCTGGGACCATATGTATTCCATATATCGTTGATTTGTTAGGTTCCACTTATAACACATGGTATAACACTCTTCATGTGTTCTGCCCTCTTGACGCGCATGCAGGTCACACTGAATGTAGATAAGTATTGCGATACACGCTGGGGCTGGGGAGTACGGTTATTAAAGCTAGCTACGATTTTAAGATGCGAGATTAAGAGGAACATAATCAAGTGACTTCAAATGTAGCAGGGAAATTCATTTTGTATGGATTCTCAGTCCTTATGAAGATATTATAATTGATGTTACGCCGAAATGCAAAATGTCATCGGGCACACCAGCAATGTAAAACGTTCGTAAGTAGTTCTCTCCTTATATGATGATACATTTTTTAAATGGTTGTCTTTCATAACATGTTACTTTTCGGCATACACATTATTTATACTTTTTAAAATGTTTAAGGCATTTTGTCTATTCTTTCTTAAGCTTATTGTGGTTTTTATTTGTTGTTTGCATACATTATTGTTCAAATATATTTAAAATCGTACTATTCATGCGTGCCAATTTTTAACCTTAACATTTTTTTCTTTTTTCACCCCTTTGTTCTATCTTTTTAATTATTAATGAACACAATACGGTGATTGAAGTGAAATGATGAAGGATTTCATATATTTTTAAAGTAGACAGCAGAAGTTGTATTGCATCATTATTCAAATAGGAACATTTCTTGTTTTTCTTTTTTCTATTCCCTGCTCTTTTCTGTGGTGGGGCTCAGTTTGCTTCTTTTTAGTTTTGGAAAAATAAAATATGCACCAAGTCCAAAGTGTATTATGTACTTAAAATGTCAAACATACTACTCTTTTATTACAGATATATTTGTCATGTATAAAGAACTCTGTGGTCATTCATATTTTCCCAAACAGCTCTTTTATTCTGTGCAAAGCAGCCAAGCATCATCATTGGTGCTAGTGCACTTTTTCCGTTTATCATAGGGATATTTTGGAAGGATAGAATGGGAGTATAACAGATTGTCCATCTTGGAACAATACCATTTTACATCAGAAAATTACCTCTATACTGTTATTATACTATAATTCTAGGTTTTGATAATGCCAATTAAGGCAAGTGTACCGTTCTTATTATGTCTATAATGTATACTGAAAATGATCCCTAAAAACGAATCGTGTAAAATGTGCAGTTACCATATTAGTACAAGTAAATCATTTTTTAAAGATGGATTTGTATGCTGCCAAAACACACCATTTAATTTCTCAGAATGTCCTTCCTTCTTGAAAAAGGTGAGTCAATTTTGCGTGCTGACCATGATTAGTTTACTGTGCTGCTGAACTAAAACATTTGTTACAGTGTACTGTTTTACAGTACTGTGTTTGTAAATTTCTTAGCTGAGCCTTTTACTTGCCAACCCTGACTCTGCCTCTAATTGTACCACACAAGGTTAACGGTGCCGGCGCCTCATTGCCGCCTCATTACGAGGTCCCCTCGCGGGACCCGCTCTGGACGTCTGGTCAGACCAGACGTCCTTTGCGGGTCCCACGAGGGGACCAGCATGCTAACAAAGGGCCCGTCATTAACGGGCCCGTTGTTAGCATGTTTCCCATTCCCATTGAGCCCTATTGGGGCTCAAATGGGAATGGCAATGGTCCGGGTTCCCTGAATGGGGAAATACCGGGCCCTCCAAGGCCGGAATGGCCCTGTATTTCCCCATCAGGAACCACGGACCCGGACCCGAGTTTGGAGGCAGCCATGCCTTATTAAGGGCATGGCTGCCTCCAATCTCGTAATGAGGCCCATGGAATCAGAAAAAGCAGTAAGATTGGGCAAGCAGGAAGTTAAAGAGAGATGTTCGTGTTTGGAAATATGGGGCATATCTCTGAGGATTCTGGTGTGTAAACGGTCTCAAAAGACAGGATCAAGAATGGCTCGGGTTGTTCCCACAAGGAGTCATTAAGAAACACTGGTGATCCTTAGATCTGGGATCTGGAGAGATTGAGGAGGACACTC
The DNA here is from genome assembly GCF_040938575.1 of Ambystoma mexicanum. Classification (NCBI taxonomy): domain Eukaryota; kingdom Metazoa; phylum Chordata; class Amphibia; order Caudata; family Ambystomatidae; genus Ambystoma; species Ambystoma mexicanum. The sequence continues at coordinate 982,675,501 of NC_090926.1, read as the reverse complement.
ATAGGGAAGCTCTCCAGAGTGACATTTTCTTTCTTTATCGTCAGTTGGTTTTGCCAGCCCACAAAAGGTCAGATTGTGGGGACATTGGCCGTAAGAAGACCTCGATTGAGAGACCTAGAGCATTTAGGGGGGGGAGCTTTGAATGGAGGCCTTAGTGTCAGCACTGAGTGTACCAAGACAACACTTACTATAAACAGTCAGCATTTTACATACCAGAACAAGACATAACATAACAGGCTACATGCGCTGCTCTCTATTTCTTGAGTCTTCAATGACAAAGGCATCAGCAGCTGGATGTGAAATTAACATTCTGGTTGAGAAATTTTGTTTACAGGACCCATGTCTAAGCGACCTGATTGTGGCAACAATTATTGTAAATTGTCCGTTTGATGATGTCACTAAGTGAGCTATATAATCACAGTGATGTCATGTGATCAGTAGGTGTTCAAGGCAGACCCTGAAAACTGAGTGGGAACCAACAACAAAGGGACAGTGTTGCACCCAGGGTGGGCTGGCAATGTGCGACGGCTGCCTGAAGTATAGAAAACTTGAATGACTAGATGTTATGTTATGTTATATCATGTTGATTTATACTGTGCACTGCTACCACCGAGGGGCAGTCTCCATGCGCTCCATATAACCAGTGGCGTCCCCAGACATTTTTCGTAGGGATGGCCTGATTAGGTATCTTCGGGTGGCACACAAAGTTGCAGTCATAAGAGGCAGGGAGTGGGGGCTGGTGCAGTGTTTTTATAAGGGTGGTCGTGGCAACCCTTTAGCGGTGCCACTACATACAACACCAGTGGCCTTGTCATGGTCGGCTCTTGTTATTTGAAAGGAGGCCTACGTCCCTAGGGACTCTCTCCCTCCCTCGCCACCTCTTACTTCATGAAGCTTTCAATTTTGATGTGTGTCCTGCCCTAATGGTAAAACAAGTCACAGAATGTCCGAGTCCGATTGACTCCACTGCAGCCGGGGGTCTCGTACTATCAGGGTGGAGTCTAGGGGGATTTATTTGTTTTCATTGAGTCATACCCAGCGCTTTAAGTGAGCCTGGGCCTTCCTCCTAAAAGTGGGGTTGAGCCGGGGCCCTGGCCGCAGCCGCAACGGGAGATGCGCCTGCCATTAGGTCAGGCAAACGGACAGAACTGCCAGCCAGCCACAACGACGCTGTGACTGGCTGGCACTTCTGTCCGTCACTGTAACTTCCTCTGATGAGCACTCACACGAGGCGCCACCAGAGGACGTTACTGTCCCTTTGTTTCCCCAGGTCGCCGAGGCGTCTTTAACCCTCAGCGAACCTGGGGACTCCTCGACATATTTCGAGGTTTATGAAAGATGGCTTGAATTGGGCACTTTTCAAACCATTGTTTATAAAGATGGAAATGTTTAACAAATATGGCTTGGAAAGTAGACAATCCATCGGTATCCACACACATATATAAATGCTAAATATTTGTGTGTGTACCTTACTATGGTTAATGTAATTTTCAAGCCATCTTGAAGTACACAAACCATAGTAAGGCATGCAAATGTAAGCATTTATATATGTATGTGCATATACCTTTTATAAACATAGACATATGTTATAAACAAAGACATATGTTACATATGTCTATGTTTATGAAAGATGGCTTGTATACAACACAATGTATTCTCTGAAAGACACAGGAAACCCCACGCTTTGGATTGGAGTATTAATTAAGATTTAGATAGCGGAAAGACATCCAAAGGAAACAATTCAAAAATAAAGGTATCAAGGATTTTATTAAACCTGATACTAATTTAATATATCAAACAAATCATGATTAAATCTGCACTTGTAATAACAATTTACATAGCAGGAAACAACTTTTATTAAAAAAGACACATCTATATAATAAAAATCATCTTATTCAATCATCCAAGCATACAACCTCATCCATCCATTTAGACAAACCATTCATACTAAACACCAATCAATCTACGACATAAAATCTATAAGAAAATTCATCATAATTAATTTATCTGAAAGATTTATAGAAAGAACATGAAATCAATTTGACGGGCCACAGCAGATGACATCAGTGGCCTAGGCAATTAAGATGGGTCCCAGAGTTTTCTGACCACGACCTCATCTTAGTCCAAACTCGACCGGTTTCGACGTATATACTTTAGTGTAGTGACGTCTTCATCAGGAGTAACAAAAATATATTCTAACATCAAGAAAGAAAGAAAATCACAGATAATACATATCAATGTGTGAAGCCCTTGTACTTGGACAAAAAACATATAACATCCATAATAAAAATATCTATAGCGGAACAATAGGTAATAATATACAAGAGCCTGCTACCAACCCGGGAAAAGTTCCAGGATGGACCTGAGGTGTCTGGCAGAAAGTAGTGCTACCCTCTTGTATTGGTGTCTCCGAGAGGCAGATAAGAGCCAGGCCATAGACAGAATCAATGCTACAACGGTACACATAAATATCACAAGGTCAATATGTCGATCCTCCACTACAGCGGCCCACGGACAGGACACGAGAGTCACATACTTAAGATAAAACTAAAGAATATTAACTAACCTTCATTCATGCAATGGAAGGCTGTGCGTCTCTTCCTTAAATTGTACGCTGTGTTCACTTATATTAAACAATAGCTTCTCCGTAGAGGTTCCTGCAGATAGCGAAGTGTGTGGACGCCAACGTTCTTCTCGAGAATGTCCAAACGCTCGTTCAACCAGCGGTCATAAATTTGGAGGTGACTCCCCGAATCCAGGGTTGGCTGCACCTGATGTTATATGGGCCTAAACACAACACAAGAGTTTGAGTATGTGAGAGACCGATTGTTCTTACAATTATATTATTGGCTACACCCAAAGTGAATTACTTCCAATTGAAAATAAATTGATGAATTAATACCACAATTGTGACTAAACAAATACGGCTTACTGAAAAGCTTGCTATTTAGAGAATTTCAAAAAGGTAGGGGGGGGGGGGTTGTTGCATTTGAAAATTGCTCAATATTTCCGACTCCAGATTGCTTGACTCGGATGGGGTTTAACGGAAAGCCAAGGATGTAGGGCTCCCTTCTCTAAACAATAAAGGCAAGAAGCGATTTGAAAAACCGCCGTGATTCGAAAGGCCCCCACACGACAGAATGTTTACCTTAAGCGAAAGAACTCGCCAGTTCTCACAGTAGCTAGTCACCCATATCCCAGCTGGGTCCGATTGGAAGTGGCGTGCAACACAGTATCACCGTTTCAAGGGTATTGATATATGCGTGAAAAACATCATGTGATCACGTAATTAACCACGTGACCACAAACTGAACTGGCCTACGTTCTAAATGGCCGTACCCTCTCAGATGAAAAACGCACATGATTAGGCAGTATACCAGTGTACTACCCGACATATATAAAATGTTATGACAGGTAGTATTTAGTTACTCGAATTCCATGGTTCCATGGTATTAAGGCCCAATGTTAATGTTTTTAGATTAAATATCCACATTTGTTCCTTGTAATCTAAATTTTTTAATAGTTGGGGTTGGTTTTGTGCATATACTTTTTCTATGCAAAACCATTCCATCTGATCAGCCGTATGGCCCATCTCGACAAAATGGATTACCATTGGGGCATTGAGGTTTCGAGTTCTGATCTTTGAACGATGTTCGTTAATACGGGTACTCACTTCTCTGGTTGTTTTGCCTACATAAAACAACTGGCATGGGCAACGAATGGCATAAATGACATTCTTACTTTTACAAGTGGTAAAGGTACGAAGGGTCCACTTTCTGATCTGTGAAACAAATGACGTAGTTTTTTTGGAAAACTTACAAGCAACACATGAAGTGCAGGGATAGTGTCCCACCACTGGGTTAGAATTGGTATCGCGGATTGTATGCACTTTAGGAAAAGTTCTACTGGCACGAGTAATCTTTTGCTTCAAATTTTTACTTTTTTTGAAAGCAAATAGAGGTCTGGGTATAGATGTTCCTGATGTATTAAGAATTCGCCAGTTTTTTAAGATGATCCCTCTAATAGCATTACTGTGTTGACAAAAAGTTGAGACACATACTAATTCATCTTTCTTTTCAATGTCTCGCTTGGGTGTCAATAAGAGGTCTCTGTTGGTATATCGAGCTCTCTTTTTAGATTTTTTTATAAGTTTCTTTGGATATCCCCGTTCCAATAGTCTTTTTTCCAAAATTGCTGCATGTTTGACAAAATCTGCGATATCTGTGCAGTTACGGCGTAGCCGTAAGAACATCCCATATGGTAAGTTACAAAGTAAACTAGCTGGATGTTGGCTCTCATATTTCAACGTAGTATTTCTCTCTGTGGGTTTTCTATGTAATTCTGTGCAGAGATACCCTTCTTTGAAAAAAATAGACAAATCCAAGAAAGGAATTCTAGATACTGAATATTCAAAAGTGAAATGAATATCTAAGTCTACCGCATTAAGCCATTGAACAAATAAAGTCAATGATGTTGATGAGCCTTCCCAAATCATAAGTATATCGTCGATGTATCGACGGTACACCTTGATTTGGCCCCTAAATGGGTTAAATGCTGACAGGATTTTTTCTTCCTCCAAGAGTGCCATGAAAATAATGGCAAGATTTGGTGCAAAAGTGCACCCCATCGCTGTCCCTTTACATTGCAAAAAGAATTCCTCCTTGAATTTAAAAAAACTGTTCTTAAGGACTAACTCTGCTGCTTTACATAGGAATTCTGTGGGAACCAAATGTGGTTGTATGCGCCGGTCTAGCATTATGCGCAGGCTCTCCACCGCTCTATCCTGAGGGATATTTGTATAAAGCGCTTCAATATCAAGCGTTACTAGAATTTGAGTACTGGGATCAAATGCTTTTGTTTCAACGAGGTTGATGACGTCTCTCGAGTCAAGAAGAAATGTGGGCGTGGCCATCGCCAGTGGTTTAATAAAGAAATCAATGTATTTCGAAAGGGGTTCCAGTAGTGAACCACAGCCCGAGACTATAGGTCGTCCTGGGGGGTTCTCAGTATCTTTATGTATTTTAGGCATAATGTAAAATAGAGGGATGCGATCTTCCGACAGGTTGATAAATTCAGCCTCTTTAGTGGAAAGGAAACCCGATTGGTTTCCTTCTTCAGTGAGTTTGAGTACCTTTAGCTTAATCATTTCTGATGGATCTTTCACCAATTTGGAATAGTGCCCAGGGATGTGTAGAAGTCTCAGAGCTTCTTGATCATAACGATCAGCATCCCAAACAACTATCCCACCACCCTTATCTGCAGCCTTAATAACTATTGATTGGTCCGAGGCTAATCTCTCGATAGCCTCGAACTCAGAAAGCGTCAGATTGGGTCCTTGTCCATTTCTTGGATGGCCAATAACTTTCTCTATTTCTTTGAGAACTAATTTTTCAAAGATCAAGACCTCTGGAGGCAAATCATTAGAGTTGGGGGTAAAGGTGGAAGGTTTAGAGAAGCCTGAGATGTTGGATTCCCTAGAGGTCACATTATTCGAAAAGAAAAGCTTTAGCCTTAATTTACGCAAAAAACCTTTTACTTCACTTATGATAGACATTGCACTTGGATTTTGAGTCGGAACAAAAGATAGACCACATTTAAGAATTGATGTATCCGCAGATGTTAATATACGGGAGGATAAATTAAAAATTGGCATTGTTTCATTTACCACCTGTATGCTCGATTCCGGGTCTGAAAGTCCCGGTGCATCATCCCTTGTCCCGGGGCGTTCTGCATCGGCATATTGTGTGTCATTTGACCTTGGGGGATGTTTCTGCGGCCTCTTCGGCCGCCCCTTGCTCGAAAAGGGTGATTGCCCGAGGCATGATTGTTCAATTCCTCATTACCTGAATTACTAGAGGAAGTGTCTGAAAATGTCACCCATCTTTTTTTATTTGTATTATTGGGTCCCATATTCCAATTAGTGTTAGTTTTCCAAACCGTCTGAGGGTTAAAATCTTCCGCTAGATAGGGATACACCAATTCTTTCTTAAATAATGAAATGTCCTTTTTAAGTTTATTGGTCTTTTTTTCAATAGTAAGCTTCTTAAATTCCTGAAAAGATTTTTCTATCTGTTCAAGCTTTTGTTTAGATTCCACAATCAAAGTGTTGGTCAAAAAAGATTTTTCTTGTTCCGACAGCGTTTCTTGTATCTTCCCACTGACTCTTTGGGCCGTGGTTATGGTTAATACTAACAAATCACGGCTACATTTGGTAGCAACTTGACTAAAAGCCACTTTATAATCGTTGTCATCCAGGAAAAGACATGGGATAATTTTAACCTGCAGGCCTTGTGGAATAATACTAGATCTCAAATATTCCTTAAGTGTATGACCGTGCATTTCTGTGCGGAATTGCTTCTTCTTTAAATTCAGAAGAGCATCTCCCGTGGCGCCTTGATTTGATGTTGGTAATTGTAAATTTTCAAAAAATGATGGACCTTGAATAAGTTCTGTTATTTGTGCCTCCGTGAAGGAGATGGTATCTGTTTCTGCCATGGCCTGGAAAATACCACCAGTCCGGAGTACACCAAATTGACACACCCAGTGCAATAAATGTGAAAAAAGTTAAATTATCCTAGATAGGAAAAAACATGACAGTGTTAAAAAGTATATATATAACCTGTACAGCCAAGGGCTGGAAATATGTATTCTCTGAAAGACACAGGAAACCCCACGCTTTGGATTGGAGTATTAATTAAGATTTAGATAGCGGAAAGACATCCAAAGGAAACAATTCAAAAATAAAGGTATCAAGGATTTTATTAAACCTGATACTAATTTAATATATCAAACAAATCATGATTAAATCTGCACTTGTAATAACAATTTACATAGCAGGAAACAACTTTTATTAAAAAAGACACATCTATATAATAAAAATCATCTTATTCAATCATCCAAGCATACAACCTCATCCATCCATTTAGACAAACCATTCATACTAAACACCAATCAATATACGACATAAAATCTATAAGAAAATTCATCATAATTAATTTATCTGAAAGATTTATAGAAAGAACATGAAATCAATTTGACGGGCCACAGCAGATGACATCAGTGGCCTAGGCAATTAAGATGGGTCCCAGAGTTTTCTGACCACGACCTCATCTTAGTCCAAACTCGACCGGTTTCGACGTATATACTTTAGTGTAGTGACGTCTTCATCAGGAGTAACAAAAATATATTCTAACATCAAGAAAGAAAGAAAATCACAGATAATACATATCAATGTGTGAAGCCCTTGTACTTGGACAAAAAACATATAACATCCATAATAAAAATATCTATAGCGGAACAATAGGTAATAATATACAAGAGCCTGCTACCAACCCGGGAAAAGTTCCAGGATGGACCTGAGGTGTCTGGCAGAAAGTAGTGCTACCCTCTTGTATTGGTGTCTCCGAGAGGCAGATAAGAGCCAGGCCATAGACAGAATCAATGCTACAAATGTACACATAAATATCACAAGGTCAATATGTCGATCCTCCACTACAGCGGCCCACGGACAGGACACAAGAGTCACATACTTAAGATAAAACTAAAGAATATTAACTAACCTTCATTCATGCAATGGAAGGCTGTGCGTCTCTTCCTTAAATTGTACGCTGTGTTCACTTATATTAAACAATAGCTTCTCCGTAGAGGTTCCTGCAGATAGCGAAGTGTGTGGACGACAACGTTCTTCTCGAGAATGTCCAAACGCTCGTTCAACCAGCGGTCATAAATTTGGAGGTGACTCCCCGAATCCAGGGTTGGCTGCACCTGATGTTATATGGGCCTAAACACAACACAAGAGTTTGAGTATGTGAGAGACCGATTGTTCTTACAATTATATTATTGGCTACACCCAAAGTGAATTACTTCCAATTGAAAATAAATTGATGAATTAATACCACAATTGTGACTAAACAAATACGGCTTACTGAAAAGCTTGCTATTTAGAGAATTTCAAAAAGGTAGGGGGGGGGGGGTTGTTGCATTTGAAAATTGCTCAATATTTCCGACTCCAGATTGCTTGACTCGGATGGGGTTTAACGGAAAGCCAAGGATGTAGGGCTCCCTTCTCTAAACAATAAAGGCAAGAAGCGATTTGAAAAACCGCCGTGATTCGAAAGGCCCCCACACGACAGAATGTTTACCTTAAGCGAAAGAACTCGCCAGTTCTCACAGTAGCTAGTCACCCATATCCCAGCTGGGTCCGATTGGAAGTGGCGTGCAACACAGTATCACCGTTTCAAGGGTATTGATATATGCGTGAAAAACATCATGTGATCACGTAATTAACCACGTGACCACAAACTGAACTGGCCTACGTTCTAAATGGCCGTACCCTCTCAGATGAAAAACGCACGTGATTAGGCAGTATACCAGTGTACTACCCGACATATATAAAATGTTATGACAGGTAGTATTTAGTTACTCGAATTCCATGGTTCCATGGTATTAAGGCCCAATGTTAATGTTTTTAGATTAAATATCCACATTTGTTCCTTGTAATCTAAATTTTTTAATAGTTGGGGTTGGTTTTGTGCATATACTTTTTCTATGCAAAACCATTCCATCTGATCAGCCGTATGGCCCATCTCGACAAAATGGATTACCATTGGGGCATTGAGGTTTCGAGTTCTGATCTTTGAACGATGTTCGTTAATACGGGTACTCACTTCTCTGGTTGTTTTGCCTACATAAAACAACTGGCATGGGCAACGAATGGCATAAATGACATTCTTACTTTTACAAGTGGTAAAGGTACGAAGGGTCCACTTTCTGATCTGTGAAACAAATGACGTAGTTTTTTTGGAAAACTTACAAGCAACACATGAAGTGCAGGGATAGTGTCCCACCACTGGGTTAGAATTGGTATCGCGGATTGTATGCACTTTAGGAAAAGTTCTACTGGCACGAGTAATCTTTTGCTTCAAATTTTTACTTTTTTTGAAAGCAAATAGAGGTCTGGGTATAGATGTTCCTGATGTATTAAGAATTCGCCAGTTTTTTAAGATGATCCCTCTAATAGCATTACTGTGTTGACAAAAAGTTGAGACACATACTAATTCATCTTTCTTTTCAATGTCTCGCTTGGGTGTCAATAAGAGGTCTCTGTTGGTATATCGAGCTCTCTTTTTAGATTTTTTTATAAGTTTCTTTGGATATCCCCGTTCCAATAGTCTTTTTTCCAAAATTGCTGCATGTTTGACAAAATCTGCGATATCTGTGCAGTTACGGCGTAGCCGTAAGAACATCCCATATGGTAAGTTACAAAGTAAACTAGCTGGATGTTGGCTCTCATATTTCAACGTAGTATTTCTCTCTGTGGGTTTTCTATGTAATTCTGTGCAGAGATACCCTTCTTTGAAAAAAATAGACAAATCCAAGAAAGGAATTCTAGATACTGAATATTCAAAAGTGAAATGAATATCTAAGTCTACCGCATTAAGCCATTGAACAAATAAAGTCAATGATGTTGATGAGCCTTCCCAAATCATAAGTATATCGTCGATGTATCGACGGAACACCTTGATTTGGCCCCTAAATGGGTTAAATGCTGACAGGATTTTTTCTTCCTCCAAGAGTGCCATGAAAATAATGGCAAGATTTGGTGCAAAAGTGCACCCCATCGCTGTCCCTTTACATTGCAAAAAGAATTCCTCCTTGAATTTAAAAAAACTGTTCTTAAGGACTAACTCTGCTGCTTTACATAGGAATTCTGTGGGAACCAAATGTGGTTGTATGCGCCGGTCTAGCATTATGCGCAGGCTCTCCACCGCTCTATCCTGAGGGATATTTGTATAAAGCGCTTCAATATCAAGCGTTACTAGAATTTGAGTACTGGGATCAAATGCTTTTGTTTCAACGAGGTTGATGACGTCTCTCGAGTCAAGAAGAAATGTGGGCGTGGCCATCGCCAGTGGTTTAATAAAGAAATCAATGTATTTCGAAAGGGGTTCCAGTAGTGAACCACAGCCCGAGACTATAGGTCGTCCTGGGGGGTTCTCAGTATCTTTATGTATTTTAGGCATAATGTAAAATAGAGGTATGCGATCTTCCGACAGGTTGATAAATTCAGCCTCTTTAGTGGAAAGGAAACCCGATTGGTTTCCTTCTTCAGTGAGTTTGAGTACCTTTAGCTTAATCATTTCTGATGGATCTTTCACCAATTTGGAATAGTGCCCAGGGATGTGTAGAAGTCTCAGAGCTTCTTGATCATAACGATCAGCATCCCAAACAACTATCCCACCACCCTTATCTGCAGCCTTAATAACTATTGATTGGTCCGAGGCTAATCTCTCGATAGCCTCGAACTCAGAAAGCGTCAGATTGGGTCCTTGTCGATTTCTTGGATGGCCAATAACTTTCTCTATTTCTTTGAGAACTAATTTTTCAAAGATCAAGACCTCTGGAGGCAAATCATTAGAGTTGGGGGTAAAGGTGGAAGGTTTAGAGAAGCCTGAGATGTTGGATTCCCTAGAGGTCACATTATTCGAAAAGAAAAGCTTTAGCCTTAATTTACGCAAAAAACCTTTTACTTCACTTATGATAGACATTGCACTTGGATTTTGAGTCGGAACAAAAGATAGACCACATTTAAGAATTGATGTTTCCGCAGATGTTAATATACGGGAGGATAAATTAAAAATTGGCATTGTTTCATTTACCACCTGTATGCTCGATTCCGGGTCTGAAAGTCCCGGTGCATCATCCCTTGTCCCGGGGCGTTCTGCATCGGCATATTGTGTGTCATTTGACCTTGGGGGATGTTTCTGCGGCCTCTTCGGCCGCCCCTTGCTCGAAAAGGGTGATTGCCCGAGGCATGATTGTTCAATTCCTCATTACCTGAATTACTAGAGGAAGTGTCTGAAAATGTCACCCATCTTTTTTTATTTGTATTATTGGGTCCCATATTCCAATTAGTGTTAGTTTTCCAAACCGTCTGAGGGTTAAAATCTTCCGCTAGATAGGGATACACCAATTCTTTCTTAAATAATGAAATGTCCTTTTTAAGTTTATTGGTCTTTTTTTCAATAGTAAGCTTCTTAAATTCCTGAAAAGATTTTTCTATCTGTTCAAGCTTTTGTTTAGATTCCACAATCAAAGTGTTGGTCAAAAAAGATTTTTCTTGTTCCGACAGCGTTTCTTGTATCTTCCCACTGACTCTTTGGGCCGTGGTTATGGTTAATACTAACAAATCACGGCTACATTTGGTAGCAACTTGACTAAAAGCCACTTTATAATCGTTGTCATCCAGGAAAAGACATGGGATAATTTTAACCTGCAGGCCTTGTGGAATAATACTAGATCTCAAATATTCCTTAAGTGTATGACCGTGCATTTCTGTGCGGAATTGCTTCTTCTTTAAATTCAGAAGAGCATCTCCCGTGGCGCCTTGATTTGATGTTGGTAATTGTAAATTTTCAAAAAATGATGGACCTTGAATAAGTTCTGTTATTTGTGCCTCCGTGAAGGAGATGGTATCTGTTTCTGCCATGGCCTGGAAAATACCACCAGTCCGGAGTACACCAAATTGACACACCCAGTGCAATAAATGTGAAAAAAGTTAAATTATCCTAGATAGGAAAAAACATTACAGTGTTAAAAAGTATATATATAACCTGTACAGCCAAGGGCTGGAAATATGTATTCTCTGAAAGACACAGGAAACCCCACGCTTTGGATTGGAGTATTAATTAAGATTTAGATAGCGGAAAGACATCCAAAGGAAACAATTCAAAAATAAAGGTATCAAGGATTTTATTAAACCTGATACTAATTTAATATATCAAACAAATCATGATTAAATCTGCACTTGTAATAACAATTTACATAGCAGGAAACAACTTTTATTAAAAAAGACACATCTATATAATAAAAATCATCTTATTCAATCATCCAAGCATACAACCTCATCCATCCATTTAGACAAACCATTCATACTAAACACCAATCAATATACGACATAAAATCTATAAGAAAATTCATCATAATTAATTTATCTGAAAGATTTATAGAAAGAACATGAAATCAATTTGACGGGCCACAGCAGATGACATCAGTGGCCTAGGCAATTAAGATGGGTCCCAGAGTTTTCTGACCACGACCTCATCTTAGTCCAAACTCGACCGGTTTCGACGTATATACTTTAGTGTAGTGACGTCTTCATCAGGAGTAACAAAAATATATTCTAACATCAAGAAAGAAAGAAAATCACAGATAATACATATCAATGTGTGAAGCCCTTGTACTTGGACAAAAAACATATAACATCCATAATAAAAATATCTATAGCGGAACAATAGGTAATAATATACAAGAGCCTGCTACCAACCCGGGAAAAGTTCCAGGATGGACCTGAGGTGTCTGGCAGAAAGTAGTGCTACCCTCTTGTATTGGTGTCTCCGAGAGGCAGATAAGAGCCAGGCCATAGACAGAATCAATGCTACAAATGTACACATAAATATCACAAGGTCAATATGTCGATCCTCCACTACAGCGGCCCACGGACAGGACACGAGAGTCCCATACTTAAGATAAAACTAAAGAATATTAACTAACCTTCATTCATGCAATGGAAGGCTGTGCGTCTCTTCCTTAAATTGTACGCTGTGTTCACTTATATTAAACAATAGCTTCTCCGTAGAGGTTCCTGCAGATAGCGAAGTGTGTGTACGCCAACGTTCTTCTCGAGAATGTCCAAACGCTCGTTCAACCAGCGGTCATAAATTTGGAGGTGACTCCCCGAATCCAGGGTTGGCTGCACCTGATGTTATATGGGCCTAAACACAACACAAGAGTTTGAGTATGTGAGAGACCGATCGTTCTTACAATTATATTATTGGCTACACCCAAAGTGAATTACTTCCAATTGAAAATAAATTGATGAATTAATACCACAATTGTGACTAAACAAATACGGCTTACTGAAAAGCTTGCTATTTAGAGAATTTCAAAAAGGTAGGGGGGGGGGGGTTGTTGCATTTGAAAATTGCTCAATATTTCCGACTCCAGATTGCTTGACTCGGATGGGGTTTAACGGAAAGCCAAGGATGTAGGGCTCCCTTCTCTAAACAATAAAGGCAAGAAGCGATTTGAAAAACCGCCGTGATTCGAAAGGCCCCCACACGACAGAATGTTTACCTTAAGCGAAAGAACTCGCCAGTTCTCACAGTAGCTAGTCACCCGTATCCCAGCTGGGTCCGATTGGAAGTGGCGTGCAACACAGTATCACCGTTTCAAGGGTATTGATATATGCGTGAAAAACATCATGTGATCACGTAATTAACCACGTGACCACAAACTGAACTGGCCTACGTTCTAAATGGCCGTACCCTCTCAGATGAAAAACGCACGTGATTAGGCAGTATACCAGTGTACTACCCGACATATATAAAATGTTATGACAGGTAGTATTTAGTTACTCGAATTCCATGGTTCCATGGTATTAAGGCCCAATGTTAATGTTTTTAGATTAAATATCCACATTTGTTCCTTGTAATCTAAATTTTTTAATAGTTGGGGTTGGTTTTGTGCATATACTTTTTCTATGCAAAACCATTCCATCTGATCAGCCGTATGGCCCATCTCGACAAAATGGATTACCATTGGGGCATTGAGGTTTCGAGTTCTGATCTTTGAACGATGTTCGTTAATACGGGTACTCACTTCTCTGGTTGTTTTGCCTACATAAAACAACTGGCATGGGCAACGAATGGCATAAATGACATTCTTACTTTTACAAGTGGTAAAGGTACGAAGGGTCCACTTTCTGATCTGTGAAACAAATGACGTAGTTTTTTTTGGAAAACTTACAAGCAACACATGAAGTGCAGGGATAGTGTCCCACCACTGGGTTAGAATTGGTATCGCGGATTGTATGCACTTTAGGAAAAGTTCTACTGGCACGAGTAATCTTTTGCTTCAAATTTTTACTTTTTTTGAAAGCAAATAGAGGTCTGGGTATAGATGTTCCTGATGTATTAAGAATTCGCCAGTTTTTTAAGATGATCCCTCTAATAGCATTACTGTGTTGACAAAAAGTTGAGACACATACTAATTCATCTTTCTTTTCAATGTCTCGCTTGGGTGTCAATAAGAGGTCTCTGTTGGTATATCGAGCTCTCTTTTTAGATTTTTTTTATAAGTTTTTTTGGATATCCCCGTTCCAATAGTCTTTTTTCCAAAATTGCTGCATGTTTGACAAAATCTGCGATATCTGTGCAGTTACGGCGTAGCCGTAAGAACATCCCATATGGTAAGTTACAAAGTAAACTAGCTGGATGTTGGCTCTCATATTTCAACGTAGTATTTCTCTCTGTGGGTTTTCTATGTAATTCTGTGCAGAGATACCCTTCTTTGAAAAAAATAGACAAATCCAAGAAAGGAATTCTAGATACTGAATATTCAAAAGTGAAATGAATATCTAAGTCTACCGCATTAAGCCATTGAACAAATAAAGTCAATGATGTTGATGAGCCTTCCCAAATCATAAGTATATCGTCGATGTATCGACGGTACACCTTGATTTGGCCCCTAAATGGGTTAAATGCTGACAGGATTTTTTCTTCCTCCAAGAGTGCCATGAAAATAATGGCAAGATTTGGTGCAAAAGTGCACCCCATCGCTGTCCCTTTACATTGCAAAAAGAATTCCTCCTTGAATTTAAAAAAACTGTTCTTAAGGACTAACTCTGCTGCTTTACATAGGAATTCTGTGGGAACCAAATGTGGTTGTATGCGCCGGTCTAGCATTATGCGCAGGCTCTCCACCGCTCTATCCTGAGGGATATTTGTATAAAGCGCTTCAATATCAAGCGTTACTAGAATTTGAGTACTGGGATCAAATGCTTTTGTTTCAACGAGGTTGATGACGTCTCTCGAGTCAAGAAGAAATGTGGGCGTGGCCATCGCCAGTGGTTTAATAAAGAAATCAATGTATTTCGAAAGGGGTTCCAGTAGTGAACCACAGCCCGAGACTATAGGTCGTCCTGGGGGGTTCTCAGTATCTTTATGTATTTTAGGCATAATGTAAAATAGAGGTATGCGATCTTCCGACAGGTTGATAAATTCAGCCTCTTTAGTGGAAAGGAAACCCGATTGGTTTCCTTCTTCAGTGAGTTTGAGTACCTTTAGCTTAATCATTTCTGATGGATCTTTCACCAATTTGGAATAGTGCCCAGGGATGTGTAGAAGTCTCAGAGCTTCTTGATCATAACGATCAGCATCCCAAACAACTATCCCACCACCCTTATCTGCAGCCTTAATAACTATTGATTGGTCCGAGGCTAATCTCTCGATAGCCTCGAACTCAGAAAGCGTCAGATTGGGTCCTTGTCGATTTCTTGGATGGCCAATAACTTTCTCTATTTCTTTGAGAACTAATTTTTCAAAGATCAAGACCTCTGGAGGCAAATCATTAGAGTTGGGGGTAAAGGTGGAAGGTTTAGAGAAGCCTGAGATGTTGGATTCCCTAGAGGTCACATTATTCGAAAAGAAAAGCTTTAGCCTTAATTTACGCAAAAAACCTTTTACTTCACTTATGATAGACATTGCACTTGGATTTTGAGTCGGAACAAAAGATAGACCACATTTAAGAATTGATGTTTCCGCAGATGTTAATATACGGGAGGATAAATTAAAAATTGGCATTGTTTCATTTACCACCTGTATGCTCGATTCCGGGTCTGAAAGTCCCGGTGCATCATCCCTTGTCCCGGGGCGTTCTGCATCGGCATATTGTGTGTCATTTGACCTTGGGGGATGTTTCTGCGGCCTCTTCGGCCGCCCCTTGCTCGAAAAGGGTGATTGCCCGAGGCATGATTGTTCAATTCCTCATTACCTGAATTACTAGAGGAAGTGTCTGAAAATGTCACCCATCTTTTTTTATTTGTATTATTGGGTCCCATATTCCAATTAGTGTTAGTTTTCCAAACCGTCTGAGGGTTAAAATCTTCCGCTAGATAGGGATACACCAATTCTTTCTTAAATAATGAAATGTCCTTTTTAAGTTTATTGGTCTTTTTTTCAATAGTAAGCTTCTTAAATTCCTGAAAAGATGTTTCTATCTGTTCAAGCTTTTGTTTAGATTCCACAATCAAAGTGTTGGTCAAAAAAGATTTTTCTTGTTCCGACAGCGTTTCTTGTATCTTCCCACTGACTCTTTGGGCCGTGGTTATGGTTAATACTAACAAATCACGGCTACATTTGGTAGCAACTTGACTAAAAGCCACTTTATAATCGTTGTCATCCAGGAAAAGACATGGGATAATTTTAACCTGCAGGCCTTGTGGAATAATACTAGATCTCAAATATTCCTTAAGTGTATGACCGTGCATTTCTGTGCGGAATTGCTTCTTCTTTAAATTCAGAAGAGCATCTCCCGTGGCGCCTTGATTTGATGTTGGTAATTGTAAATTTTCAAAAAATGATGGACCTTGAATAAGTTCTGTTATTTGTGCCTCCGTGAAGGAGATGGTATCTGTTTCTGCCATGGCCTGGAAAATACCACCAGTCCGGAGTACACCAAATTGACACACCCAGTGCAATAAATGTGAAAAAAGTTAAATTATCCTAGATAGGAAAAAACATTACAGTGTTAAAAAGTATATATATAACCTGTACAGCCAAGGGCTGGAAATATGTATTCTCTGAAAGACACAGGAAACCCCACGCTTTGGATTGGAGTATTAATTAAGATTTAGATAGCGGAAAGACATCCAAAGGAAACAATTCAAAAATAAAGGTATCAAGGATTTTATTAAACCTGATACTAATTTAATATATCAAACAAATCATGATTAAATCTGCACTTGTAATAACAATTTACATAGCAGGAAACAACTTTTATTAAAAAAGACACATCTATATAATTGTCAATAGTGGGGCTCACCTGTGATTCGGTGTCTGATTCGCAGGAAGATATTTCAGCCTCAGCAGATAGCGTCGTCCGGTCCGGAGTCTTTTTTTTAGAGAAGAGATACGGTCTGTTCCGGGAACTCGCCACAGTGGTTGTGTAGGGAGACAAACAGCAACCAATGCGGAGGACTCCCTGCACAGCCTGTTGAGGGGAAAAAGCCAGTGGCAGAAAAAACCCCTGAATTGTTTGAATGCGTACAGGGCTGGATGGAAGATCTTTCAGTTCCGGGAAGGAAACAGTCACTGAAGTGCGTTAGAGCAAGCGCCCCGAAAGAACAAGGGCAAGAAGGTCCGCAGCAGAGGATCCGGAAAGTCCCAGGTATCAGATCCAGCTTCGATCTCCGACAAGTTCCTTCATCCACCCAATAAGGATCGACAGCAGGTAGGGCGTAGTGGAACACAGGAGGAAGGCCAAAACAAACTACAAGACAGAGCCGTGAAACCAGACGTGATACAGCAAGACGCTAATGAATAGCACCGGAGAAAAAGACCATAAGTATCGAAAATAAGGAAAGGCAGAATACGGATGAATTCACCAAATGTTTGCGGAGAGAGAAAGTAAATGGAAAAGCCAGAGGCTCGAAGGAGCAGTAAACGTGGCAAGTTGAAAATAACAGAGCCGGAGGAAAGGCAGTCCGAAAATGCCGAGAAAAAGAGGCGGAGTCACCTGAAAGTGCAAAGTCGAGCGGAGGTAGAGAAACGGAGGAAGGAAACAGAAAGAAAGAAAAGATTCCGAGAGTAGTACCGCTAAAGGCTGAAAAAGAACAAGGACGCTAAGGAAGAGAGAAATCCAAACGGGAGGTTATTACACAGAGGGCACGGGAACCGAAGGCACCAGTGTAGCGAAGAACAGGAAACAGTTGCAACGCAAGGAGGGGGCGTGGCTAACCTCAATATGAAGAGCCCAGGACGTAACAGCTAGACCGCTGCACAGGGCGCCGTGAAGGGTGCCTTAATGGCGCTTCCATCGCGTCCAACACTTCCATCGCCCTGTCCCCATGACAGTATGCCCCCTTCTAGGGGTACCTACCCCGGGTTTACCGGGATGAAGGGCATGAAACTGCCTTACACATCTGGGAGCTGAAATACCTGTCACAGGTTCCCAGGAATCTTCAGCCTGAGAATATCCTTTCCACCGGATCAAGTACTGAAGTCTGCCTCTGTAATATCTGGAGTCCAGGATCTTGTCTACTTCATAGACTTCTGGGTCAGGTTCCCGGCTCTTTATCTGGAATCTTCTTTTCCGGTGGTGAAGATCAGGGATAAATGACTTCAACAAAGAAGAGTGAAACACTGGGTGGATTCGGCTGAGTTGATGAGGAAGTTTTAGTCGAAAAGCCACTGGATTAATCCGAGCAGTGATTGAATATGGACCTAGATATTTGGGGGCCAATTTTGATGGATGAGTCCATCTGGGTAGGTACTTGGTAGAGAGCCAGACCTTATCTCCGACTTGCCAGTTAGGATCTTGGGTGCGGTGTAGGTCTGCCTGATGTTTATATCGGGCTCGACTTTCTTGCAGATTACTAACAGCCATCTGTTGGGTCTTGTGTATGTTTTCTAATAGGGAATCCACTGTTGGCAGGTTTGAAGGTTGGATCTTATCCAGCGGAAAGGATCGGGGGTGTTGCCCATATGTGCAGAAGAAGGGTGACATCTTGATGGCTGAGTGTACTGTATTATTATAAGAGAATTCGGCTAAGGGTAGGAGTGACACCCAGTCGTCTTGTTGATTATTGACAAAGCAACGGAGATACTGCTCCATGGTGGCATTGAGCCGCTCTGTCTGTCCATTTGACTGGGGATGGTATCCAGAGGTGAGAGCTCTTTCAATCCCTAGCAGGCCACATAACGTCTTCCAGAATGTTGAAGTGAATTGTGAGCCTCGGTCAGATAGGATGGTAGTTGGAATACCATGGAGTCTAATCACGTCTCTGAGAAACACCTGTGCCATCTCCGGAGCCGAAGGTATTCCTTTCAGAGGGGTGAAATGACCCATCTTGCTGAAACTGTCGACCGTAACCATGATTGCAGTGCATCCTTGTGATAACGGAAGATCAGTCACAAAATCCGTGGAGACATGTGCCCACGGAGTAGTTGGAAGTCTGGGTTGTAACAGTAGCCCTGCCGGTTTAGAAGGGATTGTCTTACTTCTGGCACAGATAGGACAAGAACTAACAAATTGTTTGATGTCGGAAAGCATGGACGGCCACCAAAACATCCGTCGGATAAGGTCAGATGTGGCAGCGAAGCCCTTGTGCCCTGCGATCCGAGAATGGTGACCCCAATGAAGGACTCGTTCTTGTAGTCCGGCAACAGGTACAAAGAGTCTTCCTTGATGGAACCACATTTCTTCTTTCTTGGTTAGTTTGTTCTTTACACATTTGGGAAGAGGCTTGAGAGCCTCTATCGAGGCTTCTTTTACTTTCTGAAGAAACTTGGAAAGTGAATGAACAAATCGGACTTCTGGGAACATATCTTCTCCCTTAAAAGGTGGACTGGCAAAAGAAGAAGGACTCCTGGATAAGCAGTCTGCCAATATGTTCTTGCTACCTGGAAGGTAGGTAATGTAAAAATCATATTGAGCAAAGAAATAAGCCCATCGGGCTTGTCTGGAGTTCCTGCACTCCATTTGTTGTAACACCTTAAGATTGCTATGGTCTGTACGAATTTCAAATGGGTGTCTTGACCCTTGAAGTAGATGTCTCCATTCCGAGCATGCCTTTTTAATGGCCAACAGCTCCTTTTCAATTACTGAGTAATTGTACTCACTGGGGTTTAGTGTGCGCGAGAGGTAGGCAATAGGGTGTTCAACCCTGTTGAACTCTTGTTTGAGTACTGCCCCCAGGGCTCCCGCTGAAGCGTCCGTTTCAACAATGAAGGGTATTCTTTGATCAGGTTGTTTTAGTATGGGGGCGGAACAAAAGGCTTTCTTCAATCCTTGAAACGCTTGTTCCGCAGTGTGATTCCAACTGAAGGGAACGTTCTTTTTTAGAAGAGTAGTGATGGGGAGTACTTGTTCAGAGAAGTTGAGAATGAACCTTCTATAGAAGTTGGAGAGACCCAAGAAGGCTTGTACCTCTTTTACAGTGGAAGGAGAGGGCCATTCGAGAATAGCCGTGACCTTCTTCTGATCCATTTCGATGCCTTGTTCAGATAGGACAAATCCTAAGTAGGGTACGGAAGGCACAGCAATAAGACATTTTTCGGGTTTAGCAAAGAGTTGATGGCGCCTCAGTCTCCTCAGAACCTCGGCAAGATGTTCCTGATGTTGATGAGGATGGCGAGAGAAAACTAAAATGTCGTCCAAGTAGACAATAACTGAAACAAATAATAAGTCACCAAATAGATGGTCCATAAACCTCTGGAAGGCTGCCGGGGCATTGACTAGACCAAACGGCATAACTCTGTATTCAAACAGTCCAAAAGGTGTACGGAAAGCCGTCTTCCATTCGTCCCCTTTCTTTACCCTTAAGAGGTGATAGGCACCTCTTAGGTCAAGTTTACTAAACAGGCGTGCCCCTTCGACTGCTTCCAGTATGTCCTTGATCAAAGGCATTGGGTAGCGATCTCTCACAGTGATCTTGTTTAGTCCTCTATAATCGATGCAGGGGCGCAGCTCACTAGTATCCTTCTTGGCAATGAAAAACAAAGAAGCTCCAGCTGGAGATTTAGAAGGCCGGATCAATCCGTTTTGTAGGTTTTGATCTAAATAGATCCTTAAAGCTTGCTTTTCGGGTAAGGTCAAGGAGAACATGCGCCCAAAAGGGACCGAAGTCTCCGGAATCAGGTCAATAACACAGTCTTCCGGACGATGTGGGGGTAGATCCTTAGGTAGTCGATCTTCAAATACATCAGCATACTCCTGAAATACTGAATGGATATGATGGACCTGAAGAGTGTCAGAAATCACCGAGGGACACGAGACAGCAACTCTTTCTGTTTGATTATGGAGACAACAATGATGGACACAAAACTCCGAATCAAATCTTATGGTGTTGAGGGACCAGTTTATCGTTGGATTGTGTCGACGTAGCCAAGGGATCCCAAGAATTACAGGAAAATGTGCTGCTCTTATGACATCGAATTCGAGGATTTCCTTGTGATGAGAAATACATACTTGGATGTTGGTCGCTGCTTGCACAATAGGTCCCGAACTCAAGGGGCGTCCGTCTACTCCTTCCACCTTTTGTTTCTCCTCTTTATTCACTAGGCAGATGCCTTCTTGTGTGGCCCAGTTTACGTCGAGGAAATTGCCAGCTGCTCCGCTGTCAATGAGGGCTAGGGCTGTTTTCTCAGGCTGATCTTTCCACTGCAGAGTGAGTTGTAAAACCATAAGATGTGGATCTTCTCCTGAAGTTTGAGCACAAGGTGAGCCTTCCACTACACCCCGGTAAGCGGCTCCTTCTAAACCCGGGGTCTGTCGTTTCCCCGACGCCGTGGGGGTACTTCTGGGCAGTCCCTAAGGAAGTGAGCGTCAGATGCACAATACATGCAAAGGCCTCTTTCTTTTCTTCTGTTTCTTTCCATGGAGGAAAGGGGACCCCTGGCTGTGCTGATTTGCATTGGTTCTTCCCCTCCCCGGTGGGATGGTTGAGGTGTCGAGGATGGGTTTCCAGGAACTGGGGTTATCTGAGGTCGACCCTTTCTTCTTTCTGTCTTCCGTTCCATGATACGATAGTCGATTTGAAGAACCAGAGAGAATAATTCAGTTAGCGTAGCCGGTCTAGGAACCCTTGCCAACTCGTCTTTTAGATCTTCATGTAGACCTCTTCTGAATGCAGTATATTGCACGGTCTCGGGCCAACCCACTTCAGCAGCCAGTCTCTTAAATGCTGAGATATAGGACATTAGGTCCGTAGATCCTTGCTTGATATCAAACATTGCTTCACCCGCCAAGAAGCCGATCTCCTGGCGTTCAAAAGACTGTCGTAACAAGTTAGTGAAGGCGTTATAATCTTGTAGGACCGGATTGTTGGACGTGACCAACGGAGTAGCCCAAGCTAGGGCATTCCCAATCATGTTTGATATGAGAAATCCCACTCGAGTGCGGTCTGAGGCATATGTAGTGGGCCGGAAAGTAAAGTAAACCAGGCAGGCATCCAAAAACTCTTTAACCTTCTTGGGTGCTCCATCAAATTTCCCAACTGCAAGAGAAAAAGGCGGTAGGTCGGACAGATGGGCGTCTCTAGTGGTCACCATTTGTCGGAGTATTGCATTTTCCGTCTTCACTCCCTGCATCTCCAGGGAGAGGCTCTGTACTGCATTTATCAGCTCCTGGACCTGCTCTGCTGAGGCCATTACTGGGCGTTGCAATCTGTCAATAGTGGGGCTCACCTGTGATTCGGTGTCTGATTCGCAGGAAGATATTTCAGCCTCAGCAGATAGCGTCGTCCGGTCCGGAGTCTTTTTTTTAGAGAAGAGATACGGTCTGTTCCGGGAACTCGCCACAGTGGTTGTGTAGGGAGACAAACAGCAACCAATGCGGAGGACTCCCTGCACAGCCTGTTGAGGGGAAAAAGCCAGTGGCAGAAAAAACCCCTGAATTGTTTGAATGCGTACAGGGCTGGATGGAAGATCTTTCAGTTCCGGGAAGGAAACAGTCACTGAAGTGCGTTAGAGCAAGCGCCCCGAAAGAACAAGGGCAAGAAGGTCCGCAGCAGAGGATCCGGAAAGTCCCAGGTATCAGATCCAGCTTCGATCTCCGACAAGTTCCTTCATCCACCCAATAAGGATCGACAGCAGGTAGGGCGTAGTGGAACACAGGAGGAAGGCCAAAACAAACTACAAGACAGAGCCGTGAAACCAGACGTGATACAGCAAGACGCTAATGAATAGCACCGGAGAAAAAGACCATAAGTATCGAAAATAAGGAAAGGCAGAATACGGATGAATTCACCAAATGTTTGCGGAGAGAGAAAGTAAATGGAAAAGCCAGAGGCTCGAAGGAGCAGTAAACGTGGCAAGTTGAAAATAACAGAGCCGGAGGAAAGGCAGTCCGAAAATGCCGAGAAAAAGAGGCGGAGTCACCTGAAAGTGCAAAGTCGAGCGGAGGTAGAGAAACGGAGGAAGGAAACAGAAAGAAAGAAAAGATTCCGAGAGTAGTACCGCTAAAGGCTGAAAAAGAACAAGGACGCTAAGGAAGAGAGAAATCCAAACGGGAGGTTATTACACAGAGGGCACGGGAACCGAAGGCACCAGTGTAGCGAAGAACAGGAAACAGTTGCAACGCAAGGAGGGGGCGTGGCTAACCTCAATATGAAGAGCCCAGGACGTAACAGCTAGACCGCTGCACAGGGCGCCGTGAAGGGTGCCTTAATGGCGCTTCCATCGCGTCCAACACTTCCATCGCCCTGTCCCCATGACAATAATAAAAATCATCTTATTCAATCATCCAAGCATACAACCTCATCCATCCATTTAGACAAACCATTCATACTAAACACCAATCAATATACGACATAAAATCTATAAGAAAATTCATCATAATTAATTTATCTGAAAGATTTATAGAAAGAACATGAAATCAATTTGACGGGCCACAGCAGATGACATCAGTGGCCTAGGCAATTAAGATGGGTCCCAGAGTTTTCTGACCACGACCTCATCTTAGTCCAAACTCGACCGGTTTCGACGTATATACTTTAGTGTAGTGACGTCTTCATCAGGAGTAACAAAAATATATTCTAACATCAAGAAAGAAAGAAAATCACAGATAATACATATCAATGTATGAAGCCCTTGTACTTGGACAAAAAACATATAACATCCATAATAAAAATATCTATAGCGGAACAATAGGTAATAATATACAAGAGCCTGCTACCAACCCGGGAAAAGTTCCAGGATGGACCTGAGGTGTCTGGCAGAAAGTAGTGCTACCCTCTTGTATTGGTGTCTCCGAGAGGCAGATAAGAGCCAGGCCATAGACAGAATCAATGCTACAAATGTACACATAAATATCACAAGGTCAATATGTCGATCCTCCACTACAGCGGCCCACGGACAGGACACGAGAGTCACATACTTAAGATAAAACTAAAGAATATTAACTAACCTTCATTCATGCAATGGAAGGCTGTGCGTCTCTTCCTTAAATTGTACGCTGTGTTCACTTATATTAAACAATAGCTTCTCCGTAGAGGTTCCTGCAGATAGCGAAGTGTGTGGACGCCAACGTTCTTCTCGAGAATGTCCAAACGCTCGTTCAACCAGCGGTCATAAATTTGGAGGTGACTCCCCGAATCCAGGGTTGGCTGCACCTGATGTTATATGGGCCTAAACACAACACAAGAGTTTGAGTATGTGAGAGACCGATTGTTCTTACAATTATATTATTGGCTACACCCAAAGTGAATTACTTCCAATTGAAAATAAATTGATGAATTAATACCACAATTGTGACTAAACAAATACGGCTTACTGAAAAGCTTGCTATTTAGAGAATTTCAAAAAGGTAGGGGGGGGGGGGGTTGTTGCATTTGAAAATTGCTCAATATTTCCGACTCCAGATTGCTTGACTCGGATGGGGTTTAACGGAAAGCCAAGGATGTAGGGCTCCCTTCTCTAAACAATAAAGGCAAGAAGCGATTTGAAAAACCGCCGTGATTCGAAAGGCCCCCACACGACAGAATGTTTACCTTAAGCGAAAGAACTCGCCAGTTCTCACAGTAGCTAGTCACCCGTATCCCAGCTGGGTCCGATTGGAAGTGGCGTGCAACACAGTATCACCGTTTCAAGGCTATTGATATATGCGTGAAAAACATCATGTGATCACGTAATTAACCACGTGACCACAAACTGAACTGGCCTACGTTCTAAATGGCCGTACCCTCTCAGATGAAAAACGCACGTGATTAGGCAGTATACCAGTGTACTACCCGACATATATAAAATGTTATGACAGGTAGTATTTAGTTACTCGAATTCCATGGTTCCATGGTATTAAGGCCCAATGTTAATGTTTTTAGATTAAATATCCACATTTGTTCCTTGTAATCTAAATTTTTTAATAGTTGGGGTTGGTTTTGTGCATATACTTTTTCTATGCAAAACCATTCCATCTGATCAGCCGTATGGCCCATCTCGACAAAATGGATTACCATTGGGGCATTGAGGTTTCGAGTTCTGATCTTTGAACGATGTTCGTTAATACGGGTACTCACTTCTCTGGTTGTTTTGCCTACATAAAACAACTGGCATGGGCAACGAATGGCATAAATGACATTCTTACTTTTACAAGTGGTAAAGGTACGAAGGGTCCACTTTCTGATCTGTGAAACAAATGACGTAGTTTTTTTGGAAAACTTACAAGCAACACATGAAGTGCAGGGATAGTGTCCCACCACTGGGTTAGAATTGGTATCGCGGATTGTATGCACTTTAGGAAAAGTTCTACTGGCACGAGTAATCTTTTGCTTCAAATTTTTACTTTTTTTGAAAGCAAATAGAGGTCTGGGTATAGATGTTCCTGATGTATTAAGAATTCGCCAGTTTTTTAAGATGATCCCTCTAATAGCATTACTGTGTTGACAAAAAGTTGAGACACATACTAATTCATCTTTCTTTTCAATGTCTCGCTTGGGTGTCAATAAGAGGTCTCTGTTGGTATATCGAGCTCTCTTTTTAGATTTTTTTATAAGTTTCTTTGGATATCCCCGTTCCAATAGTCTTTTTTCCAAAATTGCTGCATGTTTGACAAAATCTGCGATATCTGTGCAGTTACGGCGTAGCCGTAAGAACATCCCATATGGTAAGTTACAAAGTAAACTAGCTGGATGTTGGCTCTCATATTTCAACGTAGTATTTCTCTCTGTGGGTTTTCTATGTAATTCTGTGCAGAGATACCCTTCTTTGAAAAAAATAGACAAATCCAAGAAAGGAATTCTAGATACTGAATATTCAAAAGTGAAATGAATATCTAAGTCTACCGCATTAAGCCATTGAACAAATAAAGTCAATGATGTTGATGAGCCTTCCCAAATCATAAGTATATCGTCGATGTATCGACGGTACACCTTGATTTGGCCCCTAAATGGGTTAAATGCTGACAGGATTTTTTCTTCCTCCAAGAGTGCCATGAAAATAATGGCAAGATTTGGTGCAAAAGTGCACCCCATCGCTGTCCCTTTACATTGCAAAAAGAATTCCTCCTTGAATTTAAAAAAACTGTTCTTAAGGACTAACTCTGCTGCTTTACATAGGAATTCTGTGGGAACCAAATGTGGTTGTATGCGCCGGTCTAGCATTATGCGCAGGCTCTCCACCGCTCTATCCTGAGGGATATTTGTATAAAGCGCTTCAATATCAAGCGTTACTAGAATTTGAGTACTGGGATCAAATGCTTTTGTTTCAACGAGGTTGATGACGTCTCTCGAGTCAAGAAGAAATGTGGGCGTGGCCATCGCCAGTGGTTTAATAAAGAAATCAATGTATTTCGAAAGGGGTTCCAGTAGTGAACCACAGCCCGAGACTATAGGTCGTCCTGGGGGGTTCTCAGTATCTTTATGTATTTTAGGCATAATGTAAAATAGAGGTATGCGATCTTCCGACAGGTTGATAAATTCAGCCTCTTTAGTGGAAAGGAAACCCGATTGGTTTCCTTCTTCAGTGAGTTTGAGTACCTTTAGCTTAATCATTTCTGATGGATCTTTCACCAATTTGGAATAGTGCCCAGGGATGTGTAGAAGTCTCAGAGCTTCTTGATCATAACGATCAGCATCCCAAACAACTATCCCACCACCCTTATCTGCAGCCTTAATAACTATTGATTGGTCCGAGGCTAATCTCTCGATAGCCTCGAACTCAGAAAGCGTCAGATTGGGTCCTTGTCGATTTCTTGGATGGCCAATAACTTTCTCTATTTCTTTGAGAACTAATTTTTCAAAGATCAAGACCTCTGGAGGCAAATCATTAGAGTTGGGGGTAAAGGTGGAAGGTTTAGAGAAGCCTGAGATGTTGGATTCCCTAGAGGTCACATTATTCGAAAAGAAAAGCTTTAGCCTTAATTTACGCAAAAAACCTTTTACTTCACTTATGATAGACATTGCACTTGGATTTTGAGTCGGAACAAAAGATAGACCACATTTAAGAATTGATGTTTCCGCAGATGTTAATATACGGGAGGATAAATTAAAAATTGGCATTGTTATAAAAAAATCTAAAAAGAGAGCTCGATATACCAACAGAGACCTCTTATTGACACCCAAGCGAGACATTGAAAAGAAAGATGAATTAGTATGTGTCTCAACTTTTTGTCAACACAGTAATGCTATTAGAGGGATCATCTTAAAAAACTGGTGAATTCTTAATACATCAGGAACATCTATACCCAGACCTCTATTTGCTTTCAAAAAAAGTAAAAATTTGAAGCAAAAGATTACTCGTGCCAGTAGAACTTTTCCTAAAGTGCATACAATCCGCGATACCAATTCTAACCCAGTGGTGGGACACTATCCCTGCACTTCATGTGTTGCTTGTAAGTTTTCCAAAAAAACTACGTCATTTGTTTCACAGATCAGAAAGTGGACCCTTCGTATCTTTACCACTTGTAAAAGTAAGAATGTCATTTATGCCATTCGTTGCCCATGCCAGTTGTTTTATGTAGGCAAAACAACCAGAGAAGTGAGTACCCGTATTAACGAACATCGTTCAAAGATCAGAACTCGAAACCTCAATGCCCCAATGGTAATCCATTTTGTCGAGATGGGCCATACGGCTGATCAGATGGAATGGTTTTGCATAGAAAAAGTATATGCACAAAACCAACCCCAACTATTAAAAAATTTAGATTACAAGGAACAAATGTGGATATTTAATCTAAAAACATTAACATTGGGCCTTAATACCATGGAACCATGGAATTCGAGTAACTAAATACTACCTGTCATAACATTTTATATATGTCGGGTAGTACACTGGTATACTGCCTAATCACGTGCGTTTTTCATCTGAGAGGGTACGGCCATTTAGAACGTAGGCCAGTTCAGTTTGTGGTCACGTGGTTAATTACGTGATCACATGATGTTTTTCACGCATATATCAATACCCTTGAAACGGTGATACTGTGTTGCACGCCACTTCCAATCGGACCCAGCTGGGATACGGGTGACTAGCTACTGTGAGAACTGGTGAGTTCTTTCGCTTAAGGTAAACATTCTGTCGTGTGGGGGCCTTTCGAATCACGGCGGTTTTTCAAATCGCTTCTTGCCTTTATTGTTTAGAGAAGGGAGCCCTACATCCTTGGCTTTCCGTTAAACCCCATCCGAGTCAAGCAATCTGGAGTCGGAAATATTGAGCAATTTTCAAATGCAACAACCCCCCCCCCCCTACCTTTTTGAAATTCTCTAAATAGCAAGCTTTTCAGTAAGCCGTATTTGTTTAGTCAAAATTGTGGTATTAATTCATCAATTTATTTTCAATTGGAAGTAATTCACTTTGGGTGTAGCCAATAATATAATTGTAAGAACAATCGGTCTCTCACATACTCAAACTCTTGTGTTGTGTTTAGGCCCATATAACATCAGGTGCAGCCAACCCTGGATTCGGGGAGTCACCTCCAAATTTATGACCGCTGGTTGAACGAGCGTTTGGACATTCTCGAGAAGAACGTTGGCGTCCACACACTTCGCTATCTGCAGGAACCTCTACGGAGAAGCTATTGTTTAATATAAGTGAACACAGCGTACAATTTAAGGAAGAGACGCACAGCCTTCCATTGCATGAATGAAGGTTAGTTAATATTCTTTAGTTTTATCTTAAGTATGTGACTCTCGTGTCCTGTCCGTGGGCCGCTGTAGTGGAGGATCGACATATTGACCTTGTGATATTTATGTGTACATTTGTAGCATTGATTCTGTCTATGGCCTGGCTCTTATCTGCCTCTCGGAGACACCAATACAAGAGGGTAGCACTACTTTCTGCCAGACACCTCAGGTCCATCCTGGATCTTTTCCCGGGTTGGTAGCAGGCTCTTGTATATTATTACCTATTGTTCCGCTATAGATATTTTTATTATGGATGTTATATGTTTTTTGTCCAAGTACAAGGGCTTCACACATTGATATGTATTATCTGTGATTTTCTTTCTTTCTTGATGTTAGAATATATTTTTGTTACTCCTGATGAAGACGTCACTACACTAAAGTATATACGTCGAAACCGGTCGAGTTTGGACTAAGATGAGGTCGTGGTCAGAAAACTCTGGGACCCATCTTAATTGCCTAGGCCACTGATGTCATCTGCTGTGGCCCGTCAAATTGATTTCATGTTCTTTCTATAAATCTTTCAGATAAATTAATTATGATGAATTTTCTTATAGATTTTATGTCGTATATTGATTGGTGTTTAGTATGAATGGTTTGTCTAAATGGATGGATGAGGTTGTATGCTTGGATGATTGAATAAGATTATTTTTATTATATAGATGTGTCTTTTTTAATAAAAGTTGTTTCCTGCTATGTAAATTGTTATTACAAGTGCAGATTTAATCATGATTTGTTTGATATATTAAATTAGTATCAGGTTTAATAAAATCCTTGATACCTTTATTTTTGAATTGTTTCCTTTGTATACAACACAAACCATAGTAAGGTACGCATACAAATATATAAAATGTTTGTGTACCCTAAAATGTTTGCGTACCTTACTATGGTTTGTGTACTTTTTTAGGCCACGCCCATTCCACAAGCCACACCCCCAAATGAGGGCCCCCCTCGATTTCTTACCACACTTAAAGCCCTGGTCATACCACTCTTTTTACCATTTCATTTTGAAAGCATACCTTATATACTTAGAACTATAGGCTTTGCTGAAAGTGTATCTGTTTGTTCGCCTGTTAAGGTCCCCGTGTGATTTGCGGGTGCTGCTTTCTGCAGGCCACCATGCTAGCAGGACTATGTTTTCATAGTAATTAATGATGAGGGCTGTGCATTTTCTGATATCCGTTTCGACTGACTAAAGGAAATGGTGAGGGTTTTTGCCTAAAAATACTTTTTTCACTTGCATTGGTCAGAATGTTTGAACGTTTTGAGAGATTTTATTTTATTTTTTATTTTTTTTAGGTCTCCGGAAAGACCTTGCAAAAATGTCCAATTTTCGAGTCGCTGCCACACGAAGTGCGAGTGACGCGCGGAACATGGATTTTTCTAGTCACAACTTTAGTGTATGTGTCCTGATCTCTGTGTTAGGCGTCTGTTTAATCATGCTAGGTGCAGTGCTTTGAATTGCAGTGTACATTTCCTGTGCACAGGGGATGACTGTTTATGATCACATTATACCACTGCAGAGCACTGGCACAAATGACATGTCCCATGCATGATAATAGAATATGTGCAAAGTGGGACGTGGAAAGGGGGATTTATGATTTAAAAATGTAAAGCCAGAGCTCAAGAAACCTTTATTGAGCAGATTCTAAATCATAGTGTGCTGCTTCACGTTTTTATAAATATATGTAGTGGGAGTCTTATAACTTTCCGTATTACAAAAAAGAATTGAAATTCCTGTCATTTATTTCACACGCGTGTTATGCCTTACGTAACCTTCTTGCATGTTTCAAATGTACTGGTGATTATAATTGGTTATTTATAACTCACTTAATACCAAAGAGGTTTCTAAGCACGGACCCGGAATTCGAACCTGTGGTGCTCTGCGCCATCTTGCTTCCAAGAGGAGCACGTCGCCAACTAACAGGAGGAAAAGTTGCTGTTTAGCTCGCAGATAACAAATCTGCCTGAAAGGCGGCACTGGGTTGCTTTTTACTTGTGATGAGTTCTAATTGGGGAAAACACGTTATTTGTGTTTGGTGACAGTCTTTGAGCAATGTTTGTCCCCCATACTAACAGCTGCCCCAAATCTGCTTTGACCTATGAAGTAGGGTGGCCAACTGTCCCGTAATTTGCAGGATTGTCCCGTAATTGGGGACTGTGTCCCGCAGTTTGCCGAGTGGCTCTGCGAGACGCGGGATGACCCGATTTGCTCTGTTTGAGCAGAATTAGACATGCTGGGGCTAGGGCCGGCTGCTGCAGGGCGCTGTCTCACAGACTAGCTGCCACTTGCCAGCCACCGTTATTCCGATTCGTGGGAAATGTATGTATATGACCCCCTCCCTGTTCCTATAATAGGAGCGGGGAGGGGTCATATACATATGCATACATTTCCCGCGAATGGGAATAAGAGTGGCTGGCAAGTGGCAGCTAACCTGTGAATAAGAGTCCTATTGCATTGCACCCACAGCTGCTGACGTGACAGGCCTGCATTCCTGTCACGTCAGCAGCTGCGGGTTGAATGCATTGATTCTGCTAGGTGAATGACGCCATAACGTCATCACCGCCTTGTGTCCCGCAAAAGGATCTCACAAAGTTGTCCACCCTACTATGAAGACTCTGAACAAAATAGGGGGGAGATATTTTGAAATGGGCCCTGCTTCCTTTCATTTTGTCCTGCGCCTGAATGTGGTGTCTTGGGAAAACGTTAGCGATAGGAAGGAGTGCAACAAAACCTACATTTGGGGGAGTGTGGGGGAGGGGCTATCTGGTTATGAGTGGGGGTCCTTTACAAACAGGGTGGGGCAAACATAGAGGCTTCACCCCCTCTGATCTATTCCAAGGTTTGTCTGTCAGGGAACCCATATATCCCATCCCCTTTCCCCATCCGTTATTGTACTTCAAGCTGGAGGGACTGGGACTTTATAAGTGAAGAAGCGCAGATTCCTCTATTGGGAGTAAATCGAAGCTCCCAATCTCCTGGAGGCTTGGACCACAGTTAAGGAGCCCAGATAGGAGGGGAGGAAGGGCACCGTTTTTCCTAAACCAATTTCATTTAAGTTAGTCCCTTGCAAACTGGGCAGATGGCAAGACACACAAAATGGTTAACGGGGAACGCCTTAATGCATGTGGTTTTCTCACCGATATGTATTTGGTATCTGGATGACCCCTTTTTGATACATTTTTTTGGTTACAGTTTGAAGGACATTAAATAGGTATCCCGAGTGCTACTATGTTAGCGGTACCAAGGTGGTTAAGGTGTGATGTTTGTTGTCATGTAACTTCACACTACAAACTCATGGTTTGTGGCTGGTGTTGGGTGCCAAACATTTCAAAAACAGGATGAAGGGTGATCTTTCCACAGCAGTCTGAAATGAACACTTGAGGAGAATGTTTGTCATAAGAATGGCCTTATCCGTTTCTCCATGTTACAGAAGACTACATTTTGTTTGTTATTTTCAGTGACCTTTGAAGTTCGACAGGCCTGTCCAATATGTTTTCACATGCGCGTGTGTAACAGTAGGACCCAGGCACTATTATATTAAATCCAAGATTTCTATTAGCACTTGAAATACAAACTTTCACCTGGGCACCTTTGAATAATCCTCCTCACATGCTCTTCAGGATATTAATAGAACATTTTTTTGTAGCTTGTAGAAGCCCACAAATGTCACCAGGAACTCCTAGTCATGATTTTGCAGCATAATATGTACATTTTGCTGTAATCAAATCGATTGATGGTGCCAAGTAGCCGATGGCACTGTCAGTGTTTCTAGACTTTTAGATATTTAGGCTTGTGCCTAGGATTTCCATCTTAAAACTACAGTGAAGACCAAATATATATTTCTGCCTTAAAGAGTTTAAAGAAAGGAAAACATTGGGCAAGTACCATTAAGTGGGTAGAAGCCAGAATCAAAAGGACCAAGAGTGCTAAGGCTACACGCTCTATGTAAAGACTGGAGCTTCTTGTCATACATTGATATATGTAAGACTTTGCAAACATGAAGTGAACCATACAACTAGGTGTAACACCGTTTTTGCATGCATTCCACATAGTGTACACATGTGAACTGCTTTCCTTCCACTCTTAGATGTAAGAGCTTTGCCAAAATACAAAAAGAAGTGTTTTGAGCGATCTCACCGAGGCATATCACTTACAGTGGATTTCCATTACGCGAGGAATCCTCTTTGAAGCGGAGCTTTCCAATTTTTTTAAAGGTATTTATGGATTTTAAATCTTCAATGCCCAGTTATGGGCATACAATCTTCAATAGTAGCCAGTCAGAGATTTGTGTTGCACTGATGCCGATCTTATTTACTGCTCTTTGTGCACCTACCCAAGAAGAATCAGCACTTTATTTTTTGTAACTATCTTCTATTGTATTCTTTTCCTTTAGCTTAAAACAGCAGCCTTTTAAACTTTCTTTTTTACTTCATGCAATTTTCCACAAAATTGATTTAGGCATTTGTTTCTCCACTTTATGCTTCTGCCAGTATTATGCCTGTTTAACGCTGCTCACACGGTTACTTTAGCCCCTTGCTTGAGACATCGGCTACCCACTTTACACGACCCACAAATCCCTATCACTGTCTTTATAGCTCGGGGAAGGGAAGCAGTCTCTTTTTGTGACTCTTAGGGTTTTATCTGCTTCAATACGAACATATAGAAAACTAAATCCAACAAAATTTGGAAGTATTTAGTTAGCATAGTTTGCACAGGCATATGCAAAATTCAGTCCC
This sequence comes from Ambystoma mexicanum, assembly GCF_040938575.1. Classification (NCBI taxonomy): domain Eukaryota; kingdom Metazoa; phylum Chordata; class Amphibia; order Caudata; family Ambystomatidae; genus Ambystoma; species Ambystoma mexicanum. Next base: position 982,642,092 of record NC_090926.1, on the reverse strand, counting down.
TGCATTCTTGTGAATGTTCCCCTCTCAGGACAGCTTTTAGAAGAAGTTTTAAATGTATGTAAGGGGCACACAAACGTACTACCTTAAGAAAATGTCAGGTATAATACGAAATGTAAAGAGAAAACATTTAAATGACCTTAGTGAGGGTTGATAGATTTTAGAAACTGTGAAATGCTAGTGTTTGCCTTTTATTTCTAGTATTGCGTCTTTGAAAGCAAGGGTATGAATGGAACGCTAACAAGTGGCTTTCTTGCCAATGTCCAGGGAAGCAGACAAAGGCATTTTTTAAACAATTTCTGCACTAGTAGAACAGGTAATTCTAGTACCAAGTACCTTCAGAGTCCCTGTATAAACATGTCTGTGTACCTGATGAAGAAGGCGACAGGGGGAGTGGGTTGTGGAGATTTATTCAGGATTTACACCCCCGAAACAACATTGTTGAGAGAGAATGTCATTCTTTGCCAACCCAGCAACCATATTACACAACATCCCAACAAAAGCAACATATTTTACAGTAATTGCTTTAGAAAAATGCATTTTTCTCAATTCCCCATCAAAAAGAATTACAAGACCTGTGTTGGGACAAACTCCCAGGTAGGTTCTAGAGTGACTAGGAGTTCCGCAGACTCAGAATTCATGGAAGGCCCAACACCTTCCCCCCAAAAGGAACGCAGGCCCAAGCAGGCAGCAATTTCAAACTGCGGTTTATTACAGCCAAAAACCAACAGGGATCAGTACACGGATAGAAGAAAAGGTATGGACATCTCAGTGTTCCCTGGCTCGCAGGCCAGTTTTTTGGGCAGATTATTCACACTGGCGTCCCAACCTGGGCCCCTGTCCAGCAAACCTATCCTGTGACTGGATTGGGTGTTGCGTGGTCGTTCACTTATAGTGGACCCTATATATGTTAGTTCACTGGCTCTCGCATGTCAGGTGGCTGGCCTGGCCCATCCCCAATTACCTAACAGTGTGAGGGTCTGATCATTGGCTCATGCACATTGCTACCCACCTCTAGAGTCCTAAATTATGAGTGGCTAGAACTGACGTCCCCAGGTCTGGGACCCAAAATGATTCTCACCTCTAGGTGTACCTTTTCAAGGTGAGTATAACTATGTGTCTGCATTGTAAGTTGTGTGCACCACCATAGGCTATTAGAGTGCCCATTCACATTGTGCAATGCTCGTCTTCTCGCTGTAACAACTTTGTTGCAAGCTTCTGTCTGGCAGCATGAGATTGCTCATCTTCCCAGCACCGCTTTCGATTCATCATCCAAGCCTGCTGAGTCACGTGTCCAGAGACTGCAGTTGGGCTTCTCTTAGTTCTGAATTACTCTGAATATTGGAGAATTATTCACATTTATTGCAGCTGGTGTTACTGCCGTTCAGGTAATGGAATGTCACTCGTATCTTGGTGGCTTTGGCAGCATGCCTTGTCTCACACATTTGCTCTTCTGATCAGCCTGAACTCGCACAGCTCAGCTTCTGCTCAGGGTCTGTGGCCTGTGTGTAATTTCCTAAGCCATATTATGGCTTCTGTATGTTCTTCCATATGTTAATCGTACATGGTTCTGTCAGGTCCCTTAGCTGCTCCTGTCATTCCATACGATTAATTTGCATATAAGCATCTGCAAGCATTCATTCGGGATCTCTTGCTCTTGCGATCTCTGCATTGCTGTATTTAAACTAATGACAAAATAATAAAGGCATGGACAGTATGTATATGTGTCTGTCCTCTAGCTAAAGAACTGTAGGCTTGTGTTCTTCATGTATTCAAGTGTGTGTTTGTGACCCAGAGTGCGGATGGCACGTCTACTTATGCTGCTAAGTCGTTGTGTCTCTAACAACATCAGTAACGTGGCTTCTTGGCACTTTAGTCAATACTGTCTCCTCAGTTGCATCCTGAGGCTCCTTGTCTACTCTTGGTATTGTTTGCATTACTCTTGGGCTCTAGGGTTGGCTGAGTGGGTACCTCTCGACATATTTGTCTATCCTAGGAGCACTAGGAATGTGTCCAAAATAGTATGGGAGTATGCAGTATCTCCTGTTCCTCTTCTGGGCCATGTACCTTATGGGAGGGTGGAGCCTGTGGTGGATTTGTCCATCCCTCTTCACCTGACATCGTTTTCATATAGAAGCCAGAAGTGGAAATATACAAGGTTACCATGGGGGTATTGTGAGGCCCCATCTATATTTAACAGAGTACTTCAGATGGATTGGGGAATATGCACATGGACAGCACAGTCATTCAGTGTGTGGACGACATTTTGGTATGTAGTGAGACAGAGGAGCAGTGCAGGTGAGACTCAATACAACTGATGACAGTCTTAGCGGACAAAGGATACAAGGCGGTCAAAGCAAATCTACAGTACTGTCAGAAGGAGGTTATATACATTGGACAGCTGATTTTGCAGGAGGGGAGGAAGGTAACTCTCGAAAGAGCAGAGGTGATCATCAAAACACCACAGCCAAAGACAGTGAGAGAGGTGCAACAGTTTCTCGGATTATGTAGGGCATACGTATTTGATTACAGCACATATGTTAGGCCCCTCCTAGCAGGACTTAACAAAGCTCAGAGAAACGACAGTGAGTTAGCCTGGACGAGCGAGAGGAAGGGCACCATTGATGAAATGAAAAGAGCAATATGCATAGCACCAGTCTAAGGGATTCATGATTAAAATGAAGAGTTTTATCTATTTTCCCACTCCAATGGGGGTGGGGGTGATGACCGCAGTGCTCACACAGAATACCACCCTGGGACACAAACCATTGGCCTACTACAGTGGGCTTTTGGACCCAGTAAAGAGGGGTCATTACCCTTGAGAGCAAGCATTGGCTGCAGCAGCTTCTGCATTGGAGAAGTCAGCAAATATCATCATGGGCTAACACTCTAAATGGAGCATGCCCTTTTTGCCATTCTTGAGAAACTCAAGAGCACATCGATGACACAGAGGGCGTCGGACTATGAAGTATTCTTTTCGAATCCGGCAGTAAAAATAGTGAGATGTAGAGTAGTGGACCCTGTGACATTCATAGCAGAGCCATTTGAGGAAGGCGACTATGTATATGACTGTGCCAAATACACTGAATACTATGATGACATATCAAACATGAGAGAAAATGCCCTCGGAGGGGGGGCAGTACTCTTTAATGATGGGTCATCAACTATTGGCTAGACTTCAGGTGAAAGACATACTGGGATGGCAGTAGTACAATTAAGACAGAGAGGGATTTTTGAGGTGGTAGCAAGCGCAAGACTGCCCTTTCATTTTCAGCACAAGCAGCAGAGCTAGTAGCACCAATTGTAGCCCTTGTATCACATGAGGATGAGGAAATCATGCTGTATTCCGATTCTGCCTCAGTGATGTCAACAGTACATGCAGGACGGTGACGGAAGAAAAGACAGAGCTTCATGTGTGCTGACAGCATACTGGTTCAGTACGTGCCAATATTGGATAGGCTTATAAACACACTACAGTTCCCCGCGTTCATTGCAGTTGTGAAGAGCACAGCCCATATGAGGGATGTAGAACTAATCTCCCAAAGCAGTGAAGCTGCAGATGTGTAGGCCAAAAGAGCAGCACATTTTCCTGAAATTTTGAGTTTGACACTGCTCCCAACAAGCAGATGCAAACACATAATAGGATACTGAAGGAAGGTTTTAATTCACTGCCCCACAACTAGATAGCAGAGTTGCAGTTAAGAGCACCCCCAGAAGAAAAGGAGCTGTGGAAGATAAGGGGGTGTTCACTGGCCCCCCACAGGCACCTTATGGCAGCAGGAAAGCACTTGCAAACTAGTTATGCCCCTCACACTATTGCCCACGGCATTAGAGCAGCTCAATCGTCCAACCCACGCTAGAGATGAAAGTCTTGCAGCACAGATTACAGGAGATTGTTTCACTTCGAACCTTGTGGATCACATTACTGCCTTTGTTTTCAACTGCATAATTTGCCAATAGTTTACAGAAAGACATATGTTACGAGTAGTGAGAGGAGCAAAACCCCAACCCACAGGGCCATTCCAACATCTACATATTGACTATGTTGATATGATTCGAATTTGTATTGGTTACCAATACATGCTTGTAGTCGTGTGCCCTTTCACATGCTGGATCGACGCTGGACTGTGTACACACCGCGACTCCACCTGTGCTGCTAAATTCCATGTAAGAGAGGTATTCCCACCATGAGGTGTGTGCAAAGTCCTCTGATCCGACAACAGACCAAATTTTGTAAATTAAGTTTTTGAGCATATCACCGCTCCATTGAGGATTAAGCATACATTTTCTAACGCGTATCACCCACAAGCGCATGGTGTTGGTGTGTGCCTCAACTGCCCGCTCAAAGAGAAAATAGCCAAACTGAAGATCCCATGGAAAAAGGGATGGCTTAATTGCCTACCTCAAGCACTCTTTGTCCAGCAAAATTAACCCATAACTGATCACCATTTAACTCCTCAGGAGTTGGTGGCAGGACTCTGCATGAGTATCCCACTTGCTCCTCCCACTAGAGCGTTGACTGATGCCCAGAATACTGCTTTTGTCTTAGGAAGTGAGATCCATGAGTATCTGAGGATAAGCCACCTAGAAACACTTGTACACAGGCACGTTATAAATGCCATTTCATATTATACCTTACAGCTATGGTGGCAAGTGTTTCTTTTATTTCCTCACTGCTTCGAGTGAGGCAGGGGAGGTCGGCAGAACATTAGATCCCCAAGAACTGATCAAACCCCATCTCTTTTATCCAGGGGATTGGACACTGTACTCTTGATGAATTTTAACAGAACATGGCAGAGGCATAGGTTTAACAGCCCCCTTTTAGTTGAAAACACTACACCCACTGTCATACAGCCCATAGGGAAACAGTCCAGGTTCCATCTTGGAGACATCAAACACTGCACAGGTGAGACTCCCCTGCCCCACAACCCAAACTAAGCAGTCCAAGAAGAAGGCAAAGAGCAAAGAGTGCAGATGTGGTCCATGATGAGGAACAGACTAGCCATTGCAGAAAAATAATGTAGGCACACTCTCCCTCTCTCACCCAAGGTTACCCCTTTGCATGAAAGAACAGTACGTCTGAGGAAAAAATGGTTACATACAGAATAAGGGTATCCAGTGAAAATATGGTTTGATACAGTGAAACTCAGACTTTCAATGCTGTCTATCCAGCTTGTTATCTGTGCCTTTCTGGCATACGTGGTCAGCAGCTACCCAGTTTTAGCCAAAAGCAAAGTGCCCATTGCTGTCTTACTCAGCGATGTGATGGTCAAGTTTGTTTTTGATGGAACTCTGGTAGCAATCCTAAAGCAGTTCTCTCATCATAGTTTAATACCTAAACACCAGGGTGAGAAGTGCAAATGAAGGCAGCACAATTATTGTTCTCAGTAATGCTGTGGATTTTGCTGAATATAGAATGATTGCTCACAGATAACAAAATAGACGTACACGCGTAACACATGGCTTATACAATGAAGATGATTATTATTATGTTTCTGGCATTCTGCTGTCTATACTTTTTTACCCTCCAAGCATTGAAAAAAGTGATGACCCATTCCCCTACTAACCGAAGTGGCCACCCTAACCCTCGCCAGTACCATGCAAGAGATAAAGAGACACAAACAAAGTATCAGAGATAACTTCAAACATGTGAATGCTTTTATGACTAGTTCAGCCCATCCCACCAATAATATGTGGCCCCAGCACATGACACGCATGGGGAGAGAGGCTTCGGGGGAGAGCTGTTATGTTTGTTGGCTCATTCCCTATGCCATGAGCGCTTCCAGGACATTCATGGCCACTGAGATCCCGGTGGCTAAAGCACAGTGCCTGATGCATGTAGCACTTTGCAACACCAGATGCTAATTTCAGGGAAAATGGGCTACACTACGATGGATGTCACAGAGGACATTCCCATATGAGGATAGTTACAGCAAGACATAAACAATGATGAAGGATTATTTGAGATCAAACAAAATGCTGCAATACATACTGGATGGCCCACATAGAGGGGAGGCTAGGATAGTTGCACAAAAGGAGCTACATTGCCCTAACACCATACAAATAGAGATAGGAGGAATGCCAGGATGCCGGGAGAGGCCAAATCTACTAGTGTATGGACAGGTCTTCACAGGAGACAAATGGGTCGAAGGGCTGACGGGGCGTAAAGCACATGCACTCCTAACAGTTCCAAGAACGCATCCCTATGCTACCAGAATGATGTTCCAGTGAAGGTTGGAGAAACCTTAGGCTACAAGCACATCTCGAAGCTCCCTAGCAAGGGGGTAGGTAGAGGAGTACTTATGGACCACTACTGGGCCTGTGGTCCCATGGCCTACATGCAGCTGCCCCCTGACTAGGAAGTGATATGTTTTCTGGTGGTACTGAATACACCAGCCCTAGTAGTACCTCAGAAAGACATTAAGATAGATGGGTTCCCTAAAAATGGACGCACACTTGAGGAAGAAAAGATCTGTGGAGAAGAATAGAGCTAAGAGATGAAATTATCTATCCAAGATGAAGGAAGGAAGCAACACTTTATGCAATACCGGACGAGCACAGGCTGTTCAGCAGGACAGATATGTGTATTACCTCTTTTGTTCCTCAAATACAAGCAAATGTGAATGCCAAGTGGCTGCAGATCATGCGGTGGAAACTGTTACAGACTATCAACTCAAGAGTAAAGGGTTTCAACACCATAAAAGAAGATCTCAGAGCCATGAGGCCCATGACTCTCCAGAATACGTATGTCCTCGACCTCATTATAGCAATTGAGGGCGGCGTCTGAAAAAAAATAGGGCCATCCTACTGCACATACACACTCGCCCACAATGAGCAAAATGGGACCCTCACAGAAGCAATAATGTTGCTGTCAGATTTTCATGCCAAGATGGAAGAAGAAACAAACTCAATTGGGGCAGGAGATGACTGGCTAGCGTACATCTTTTCCTGGATTCAATCATGGATGGTGAACGGTCTAAAGGTCCTCATAGCTGCACTGGTGTTAGTATAATTTGCATTCCGTGTTATTAGAGTAGCGATAGCCCAATGTAAGAAGATGACCCAGAAAACAATAGGAATGAAAATACTCGAATATATGAATACAAAGGTAGACGAGAACACACAAACTTTTTGAAAGCTGCATTCACACCTAAAGCAAAGTCCCCTCTTTTCTCCAGGTGCAACATTCTTTTATCCCCAGGACACTCATAATTACGTGGGATGTTGGGTGTTCTGCAAACCAGATTGAGAGTGCTGCTATATGACCTGGAGTGTATATGAACATATAAAGATCACAGGCGACCTCAGGGGGTTGACAAAGGTGTGGTTTCCCAAGATGGCAGCCAAGGGGGAGGAGCCTCGAGTTGTGTGGTTGATGACTCAACCAGAGGGGGGCAATGAAGAGAGGCAGATGAATGTGTCCATCATCATAGCTTTGGCCCTCCCTGGGTATTGACGATGTAGACATGAACTCTGCATTTCGCTCATAGCTTCTACCCCCTCACCACCATTATGCCACCAATGCTAGAGGCGCTATTCCTTTTGACAACCATACAGACCCCACGCAGATGACATCACTGAAACAATAACCCTGCAGGCGATGGAACCCCTAGATGAACTGTACTAACGAAAGAGACAAATTACATCATGGCAGAGGCCAGCACACGTAGGTTTGTTAGACACAAAGCACATGCATCCATGCATGAAGGTACACAAACACAAGGTCAAACTGCCCTTAGAAATGAAGAACATGCTTACAATCACTTGGGTACCTATGCTCTCCCTCATATGCTGAAAACTCAGGTTGCACAATAATACATATAAATGCTTGCTTAGTGGCAAACGCAATTGAAATGGGTGGCCATGTAAACCAAAATGGTGGATGCAGTCACGTTCCATGAATGGGAAATATTGAGACACCATAGCCCAGCAGAGAGATTTTGTTTGCTGAGTCAGCAGATGGGCCAACCCCGAACAGTGCAGCCAGCTAGTGCATAAGATTTCCAAGGTTAGTGGAGAAGGACAGGTTCAAGCTAGCATGGGAAAAATACAGACACCTTGCAGCTCCAAGACAGCAGACATAACATTATCTAAATCAACAAGAAACAACATGTTGTAGGGTGGTCAGGTTCTCACCAGCCTACACCTGTCACACAGGAGAAGGTAGCTCAAACAAGTCTCGAGAGGCCAGAAAAGTAATAATACCGATAGTAGAACCAGCAACAATGTGTATACATTACTGAACAGGATCATTCAATGTACGGTCTCCATGCATGTGACTTGCAGCTGGCAAAGAAGGCCTATTTCATTAGAGCCAGACAAGAGCAGACAGATACCATTCCATCTATCTGGGTGAAAGATACAATATAGTCATTAAGGTGGTGATATAAACATGATTAATTGTTATATTTAAAATTTTGTATCAAGTGAAATAAATATTTTGATACGCAATACTTGAAGAGAGTGCTCTGGATAATTATTCAGTATACATTATTATGGTAATACCCTTTTACAGAGTGTAGGGTTCTCCTGCGTTTTCCAGTATAGCAGAGCCCAAATGTTGACACAGTTCTAGGCCTATTAAGTGAATATACCTGCTGGCTGCCACAAATGCCAGACTGTATGTCTCTGCAAGAGTGAATGGCATCCCTAATGAAAATCATGTTTGATTGAATTTGCTGATAATTTGGGCAAGTCTACTGCAAGCCCAGATTTCAGAATATTTTTCTGCATCTTTAGGGAATTCTTGGATAGACCCAGTGACAAATGGAAACGGTTAATGGAAATCATTTGCTATAGAACCATGGCCTGCATCTCAGAACAAAGAGAGTGTTTGCTCCTTTAGTGGAAAGCCATGGTTTCAGTTCTTTTGGGAAAATGTCTCCTCAGCACTGTTGTTGGTGGTCAAAGAAAATGCCATTTTGCTTTTTAGCTAATGTTGCTGGCTTCACGTACAAATGTAACATATAACAACACTTTCTTTTCCATATTTCCGCCTCATAACCTGTGCTTAAACTCTCTGCAGGTTTTGTTATATAAGGGTGATTCTCGGTCTTGTAAAGAGGAAAGCAGAAGTAATCTAGGCCTCAATTTTGTGTTCACATTTCTATAAAATCCTGTGCTTTTTCATCCCAAAATGACTATTCTCAAAATAATACAGATTGCTGTATACTTCCATGTAACTCAAAATAATTATTTTAGGCCTTATAATGTACTGTAAACAAATACATTTTTGCTGTCTGCTGACATCCCAACATTTCCTTGCATGAGTTCCTTTCAAATGCTTTGTGCAGAATGCAGTTCGCATATTTATTTTTAAATGGTCAATTTTCATTTTTATAGATTTACCTACAATATGTTTTATTGATGAAAGCTTTATTGTTAGTGTAAGTTTGTTTTGTATATACAAAAGGAAATGCGCACGAAACCCAGAGTGCATAAGGTATTTATTGATTCAGTTATACACCACTTTTACCACTGACATATGTTTCAGATATAAAGATCTGTGGTCATTTCTATCTTCCCAAAATGCACCTTGTTATGCAAAGGAGGCAGAACCCTCATTGGTTTTATGTTTTACTCTCCCCACAGACACATCTTCTGTGCTAAGCAATCGTTTTTCACAAACAAACCTTCATGTGCAAATACACATGACAATTAAAAAAATAATGATTTTCTATCCAGAAAATTAAAGGTTATACGTAAAACAACATTTTTCAAAAGTCAAAGCATGCTTATGGTTAAGTGGTAGGCCACAATATTGTGTTTAGAACCAAGCACTACTTTCCCTAGCCTGCCCCAAGTTTCAGAGTTCTGCGGCTTCCAAAATGGAACAAACATGAAATAAATTGTGCAGTAGGTAAAATGGTGAAGGGCAAACCAAAATTCACAAGTGCATCAAGAAGATTATGAAATGATATGCATAGTAACAAAATGGTGTGAGAGAAAAAAAAAGCACACCTTGTTTCACAGCTATGAAGAAGACAAATCTTAAGTGTCCATCAATCTATCAGTTCAGCCATTGTTAAAGAAGCTGCCCAGCGCTAAGGAGGTACATTTGATCATGCGCCTTTAAAAATATTCTACTGCAGTGCTCAGTACTGCCAGACGAACAACTGCAATGTATGCAAAACCTAAGGGGAGAGAGGCCCCCCTGTCGTGCTTCTCAAAAAGAAGTGTTGACACAAGGAGTAAGTTTCAGAAAATTATATTATTTTTAATTTCAAGTCTTAAGGTATGAACACGTATATGACAAGCAAGCCTTGAGTAGGACACAAAAAAGCAAGAGTTGGAGCACGTATGGGAAGAAAAATCTTGTTCAAATTAAAGTTTTGTCAGAATTAAGTTTTAATCCACGCAAAAATGTATTGTCCTTAGTTAAATTGCACTAAGCCAATGATGAATTCCTGGTTGATTTGTTTTCACTGACACTGTGATGAAATCCAGTCAATTTCAAAATTGTAATGTCCTTAGTTGTTTGCATTAAGTGTTGAAATTATAATCCAGGTTTCAAAAAGAAAGATTTCAAATTAGTTGAGGCTTGGAATGACCTTGGTTGATTTCACTAGGTTTCAGAGAAGGTTGTACGTTGGCTGAGACTTGAAACATGCTTAGTTACTGTCACTAAGTCAAGGTTGCAAAGAGGAAATTATAAATTTGGCTCTGGCCTGAATGGTTGATCGATCCTGATTTCCTGTGTTGGTACGATTGATTCTTAAATTGAAATGTTACTTTGAAAGAAGGGTCCTGTGATGGACTCGATTAGGCAGTGTAGAGCAGAACAAAACAATGCAATTCCTCAACACGTGTTTCCCCGCCGTATAATTGCGGCAGTTCTTCAGGAGGATTGTTGGGTAAATTGGTACTATGGTGGTCTGAGAGGAAGAAGAGAGAAAAGTGGAGGTCAGATATAGGGGAGCATAAGGTCTTGTGCTATATTTGAGAAATGCAGCTCAACATAGTGTCAAAGGTATGGCAGAAATGGTACTTACATGTTTTTGAGGTCAATATGGTGAATTCCGCTTTGTCAGAAGGAGCCTGTCTTGGTCTTAGCACAAAATCTTGTCTCTAATGGTTAGAACATGAGTGTTTAGGGATACTTGTTTAGTGGAACTGGCATAACAATATTATGTATGCTAAACAAAATCATTGGCCAGTTACAAGTAAAAGTAAAGCTGGGATATATAAGTTTCAAATAGAAAAGTAAATTTGGATAAAGTGACTGGATGGAGTAATTGAATCTATATGGTAAGAAAGTAATCAAGCTCATGGTAAGTAAAACTCTGTTATGGTGGTAGAAGACCAGATAGGCAGGTTAAGTATGAAAAAAGAAACAATGGGTTATTTAAAATTAGTGGCAGAGAAAGGTTTAAAAATGGTAATCTAGCAATATGCTATTTATAGAGATGCTTACCGTTATGAGGAAGAGTGTTCTTCCTGTTCGGATTCTGCTGCTGTTCTAACAAGGTGCAGTGTATTTATAATACTCATATCGCGGGAAAACGCATGCGCGATGACGTCACGCGCACGCACGTTTTTGCGCGATGATGTCATCGCGCTCACGCACCGCAGCGACACTGCAGTCTGTCTGGTGTGGCAAATATGTTGCTACAAAGACGTTGTATGTTTAGAAAGATATGGTAGCTTGAATGGATGTAAGATAAACATCCAGAAGTTTTAAAACAATTGATTGCAGTGGCAAGTGGAATGCGCTGAAGAGGTAAATATGTTTGATGTGAAGCGCAATAAGTGCTTGGCCTGGTGGTGGCTATAATAGCTGTGTGGTACACTTAAAAATAAGTGGCACAAATCATGCTGTGTGTGATCGTAAAGTCCAGAAGGAAAAAAAGATAAGGAGAGAAAGAATAGGAAACACGGTAAATAAGGTCATGGGGAAATTATGTAATGAGATCAATAGTTAAGGACACAAGACATGCTCAATGTGAATATGTGTGGACTATTTCGTGAGAGTCATGTAGTCTTTGTGGGATGTGATGAGAGGAACTCGGTAATAGCACAAGGCATGTTTGCCATTGACATGTATGGGCCATTGCAAAAAATCATGTAATTGAAGGAAAGCACAGGTGAAATGGAGAGGGTGATGAGGAGCAAAATAAGCAGGACTGGGTAATTGACAAGGAGTGAGAAATGGAAAGTGTGAAATTACGAAACATGTAATTAGGTCAGAGGTTCGCTGATGCAATAATAATTTAATGCTGGTATTGATAGGTGAGTCCATTCATGTTGCTTTACAGAAAGTGACATAGTTCCTGGTCGCTGTTTAAACCAGTGTTGCAGGTGTCCATTAGACAAATCCAGCAGGCTTCTTGCTGTCTTAATTTTTGTTCCATATTGCCTCCGCGGGGGGCAGGTTTGAGTTTTACAATTCCAAAGAATTTAAGTTGGTTGATCTGGGTTGGTTGGTGTATTTGTTGAAAGTGAGTGGCTAGCGGAGATCTTAAATCCTGGTTGATAATTGCTCGAATGTGTTCGCTGATTCTGATTTTAAGTTTTCTAATGGTGCTTCCAATGTATAGCTTGTTGCATGGGCACTTGATGATATATATAACAAATTTGCTGTTGCAGTTGATGAATTGTTTGATGGTGTAGATAGTGCCATTGGGTTTGGTAACAGTAATTCTTGCGTTGTCTGAGTATTGCACATTGAGCATTGACTGCATTTGTAGCTGCCTATAGATAGTTTTTGTAGCCACATAGTCGGTGGATTGAGATTTCTGGCAGCGGTGTTGATTTCAAAATGTGATGGGCTTAATTCATCCTTGAGGTTTTTGTCTTTCTTAAATGTGATGGTTGGTTTAACTTCCAATAAGGTCGTGAGATCAGGGTCTGATTTGAGAATGTTCCAATATTTGGTAAGAGTTTTCCGAATTATTAGATTATTCGCACTGTAGTTTGTGATGAAGCTGATGTTCCTGTTGATGTTGGCAGTAGTAGATTTGGTTTTAGATTTAACTTGTAACAATGATTGCCTGGTTCTGGATAGAGATTTCCGGTAGCTGTTTTTAACAAGTTTGGTTGGATAACCTCTTGTGATGAAATTTTCTACTGTTGTTGTGGCTTTTTCGGTGAAGTCATCATCTTTTGTGCAGTTCCTTTTTACCCTCAAGATTTCGCCAAAGGGTATGTTTCGGGTGATGTGTTTAGGGTGGCTGCTGGTTGCATGTAGAATGCTGTTGACGGCTGGAGGTTTGGTATAGAGTGTTGTGCAAATAGTATTGTTTTCTATGTAAAAGGTGATGTCCAGGAAATTTATGGTGGTTTGACTGTATTCTGTAGTTAGTTTGAGGTTGTAGGTGTTATGGTTAAGATAGTTCAACTAATCCTGAAATGCTGGTATTGATCCGTTCCAAATTATGAAGATTTCACCTATGTATCTGGCCAAAAAGATGATATTGTTGAGGTGGTTAAATGATGCCACCACTGTTTCTAAGGCTGAGTCTTTTCTTTTTCACTACTAAATGTATTCAAAACAATGTAAAAAAGTAATTTTATTGATATTTGATTATTATTTATTTGTTGAGCATAGACTTAGTTTTGGGAAGCATCAGAGCACTTTACAAGCCATGAGTGGCCTGGGGCGATGTACATGGTGAGGATTGCAGATCACTGTCTACTGTTTAAGTACATTTACATGAATTGGTAAAGGCTATGGATTTTAAATACAAGGCTGGACTTTTACTGTAAAACAGTACCTCAAGCAATAGTTGCAAAGGTTTATCTACAAGTCTCAAAATGTTATTATGTACTGTACACACCAAACAACTCTGAGCTAACAACAAAACGTCTAAACTACCACAAACGCAGGCTGGCAAGCCCCATAGTCTAAGGCACACCCACAAAGGTAAGGCTATGCTGGAAGGTCTGACTTATTACACAGTTTCACCATTTAGGTGTTGGATATTTTGGACAATAGCTCAGAGAACAATGATGTAAGTAGTATAATTTCCTATAAATGCAGCTTGCACTGCACAGCTATGAGGCATGCTTTTGCTTCCACCCCTATCAATATAAGGTCTACGTTATCCATCTTCCACCAAGGGATTGCTCAGTCTAAGGTCCCAAGCACCCTCTCTGCTGGCTTTAAGCTACTGAAGTAACTCTTCCCAGTTAGATGCTCAAAATGTTAATATGTGATTTTACCCTCGTCTGGCCTTTCAGCCAAGGGTAGTGGGTGTTCATATGCTGCAACTGATGTTATCTTTTCTTATCCACGTTATGCACCCTGCCAACATCAGAGCTGGTGGGTCTCATTAGAATCAGTATGAAGAGGTTTGGTTCTTTTCAATCAACAATTCTTTACGAAGAGAGTGTACCACCTTCATATATTTCATATGTAAATCTTACCATTTGACAAGATCAAATGTAGAAATTGCTAGTGATGTGCCTGGAACAGCTATATGACAGACGAGTCCATGTGCTTCCCAAGATACCAGGTATTAGCATTGAAACAAATATTCCTTATACTAACCCTCCTTCACTTGGGTTCAGTTGCCACACACCTTGTGATATGATCACTTCCTCTAAAACAAGGGTCTGCAACGTTTAGGTCTCCAGATCCTTTAGACTACAAATACCACCAGCAGTAGCCAGCATAGTAAATGGAGAGGGATCATGGGAGTCATTCTGCATAACATCTATAGTGACATATATTCTGGACCCCTATTCTAAAAGACGATTCCCTGACCTAACCAAAAGTATGCAATTGACCACAACAAGTTCACACCACTGTAAAACCCCTCCCAGATCCAGAGCAGCAGCGATCTGGAAACACTGTTTCAGCTAATATACATCGATGAGCATGTGCTCGAATTAATAGAGCCAGAGCAACGACTAATCCCGTCAGCCTTAAAAATGTCCTTGGCTGTAATGTAGCCAAACTGTGATAAGGTCGGGGTGAAGGGATGTACTTTGACCAAGGGTAGCAGTGGCTGGTAAAATCGGGATGTCTGCTGATGGTGCAGAGTGTGACAGAGATGTAGTAAAGTGGTAGGGCATGCATGCACTTAGTTAGGCCTAGGGCAGCTGAAAAAGCCTAAATACACCACTGCCATGCTGTTCTACATGCTGTGATGTAGGAAGATTCCAATGGAGTTTGTTTGGAGTGGCAGAGTAGTGCGGAAGTGGGTTCTGCTTAATAGGCCCCTTGACTTCACTTCATTCTCCCGCATTGTCACTTATAACAAATGGGCATAAATGCAGGAGGGCAAGATCCCATAGCAGACAGTATTGGGGTACTTCAAGCGGTGCAAGACTGGCACTGACATTTAGGAGCTACGGTCCTAAAGTACGTTGCAGGGAGCGGGATCACTGGTATGTTGAAGAGTCATTTTGGGTTGTACGCAATAGGTTTTTCCTTGTTGACTCGTAATGCCGTCAAAACTATTGGTATGGCTGGTGGTAGATGACAAATTTGTATCTACGCACAGTGTTTATATGTTTCTGACGCTGTGATTTGGTGAAAGGTGAACATTCTGCATTTGGCTTAATTGCAATTGGTTGTCTCTGCTGCAATCTGGGATTATATAAAATAATGGCTACCCAGTGATTTGTGGGAGAGTGTTTGTTTTGTCTAGTTTTTAGTTTTTTTGTTTTTGTCTACTTTTCTGTTTGAAATGTGTGCCTGTTTTGTGTTCATACCTTTAATGATTGGTGCTATGGCGTGAACCTTTTGCTGTCCTTCAATCATTGAATGCATTTATAATTGATGTGCTGTTCTTCCTTGCTGTATATGACGAATTCTATTGTTTTAATTGATTGATGCATTGACAATATATATGAAATTTGTTATGAAAAGCCTGTTAGGCTAATATATAACACTAAACAAAATAAATGTGATGTTTGTAGCTGAATGTGATCTTGGAGGGACCTATTGATACAGCAATTAAATCTAAGTGTGGCATGAGCTTCTAATGTTATCATTTCAGATGTAGAGTGTTTTTTAATTAAACACATTTTTTTTACAACAAATGAAATCAATAAAATAGCAAAATGATAAAATCCTCATGTCAGATCTCTTCTTGTGGCACTCACTCACTTCTACGAGTCCTCAGCTGTTGCGACTACTGGCTTCTCCATCTGAAACGTTTTGTTCTTAAATACTTTTTTCCAACTCGTTGATGTAAAGGTCTGCTAAGGGTCGTTTAGTGGCATTTCATCAGTGCCAAGTGGTCAGGTGTGGGCTTTCAGGATTCTTTGCTCAAGACTAGGCAGTTTTGGTGCACTGCCAATCCAACACAAATGCTGTACCCATGTGGATCTAGGTGGTCCCCATGCCCAGTTCCAACACAAACGGGGTCGATGGCCTCTTTGTCCAGGTATTTCACTAATGGGATCCTGATGAGTAATGATGGTTTTTCACATGAATCCCTCCATGAGATAATCACTAGTATCACGTTCAGAAATTCAAGTGTCACCACAATGTCATGGTTTTACTGCCATACCGACATTGTATTCATTACTGAAATAATGAAAGCCGTGTGGCATTAAACTTCATGTATCAGTTTTCATAAGGGTTGTACCCATGTTTGGCCTCATTTCGTGAATGGGAATGGATTCTATAGCATAAAAGATCCTACCATTACTGTACCATTTATTTTTTGAATGGACAGAAAGGACAACAATGGCCCTTCTTTGCATTGCTCTGTTCATTACAAAGAGGTAAAAACATGGGGTTCATGCTGGCCCACTTCTTCACACCCCTTTGCTGGTGGCCATGCACAATGTCTTTCCCCGCAGTAAATGGAGGAGAGCCTGGGTATCATCCAGGCAGCTGTAGCATCGCATGCCATACCTTCTGAAGAGATGAGCGAGAGGAAGCGGTGGCAAGGCACAGCTGCCAGCACCTGCCAATAAAAGTGCGTCTGTAAGGTCAAGCAGGAAACTACGAGCAGATATCTTCAGCCATACCATGCATCCACACCAGAGTGTCATATTATGTGAACATCTTTTAGAATTCAAGGAAAGATTTAAGCAAGGGATCGGACACATAGCTGAGGAGAGGATGTACGCTCAAATAAAGGAGTCATAACTTTTAATACAAACATTAAAATGTAAAAACCCACAAAAGGGAGAATCGGCATTTATATATTTACACCAGCTCACCCTCCGCCCCATCGCTGCCTTTGGCATTCCTTCCTCCCCATATTTTTAAACATGGTACCATATTTTCCTTCCAACCTTCCCCGGCCAGCTGCACTCCTTCGAAACCTTTGCTCGGCAGTGTTTGACTAAACGTGTGAATCAAGACAAACTTGGAAAGCCCTGGGCCTGAAATAAAGTGTTGCTGAGGTTGTGTGTCATACTGGAAGACGCAGGTAGCCAAGTACGTCTCTCAGCAAAGCCCTTAGGGGAGGCATCAGAAAAGACTGTCCCGGGGTCTCCAGAGCTGGTCCTCAAGAGCAGCAATTAGATTCAGTTACCAGGGTAACCACTTACTATGTGACTATGGTTATTCACATGTCTTTTGTGCAGCTATCCAGAAAACGACGTGTATTTTGCTCTCAGGGTCTAAGCTAGGGCATTTTCATATTTTTCCTCAAAATAAGAAAAAATAATTCTAAATCCAGAGGGTTCCGAGTTTTATAACCGCTTCGCCAGCAACAAGAGGCAGCTTAACTATTTTCTCCATCGTTGCTTCACATTTTTCCTGAGGTTTTAATGGGATCCTGTGGGTTGTACATTAGTCATCTGATTCAGCTTGACGTGAATGCACACGTGCTTCCATGTGAAGCTGCCGTTTACAGATGGGCCATTCTCTCTAGTTCTGAGAGGATAAGGAGTCAGACGTTCCAATGAGCTCTTGCTGGCGATATTAAGGTGAATGTTAATGATGCTGGCTATGTAATTTAGGAAATAGAGGTCACAGCATTTGGCTGTATTGACTTCAGTTCAAGACAAGCACAATGGCAAACGGTGCTGAACTTTATGTTGCTTTGAATATCAGCTTTTGTGGGTGCCGTGTGCTTGTAATAAATAGACTGCACCAGGGGAATACCCCTGATTCCGCCAAGTGACGAGTTACTGGCCAATGCGTCGTGCTCAAGTTGTTTTGTACTTGGTGCAATTCCGTCCAGTGCTTTTTTGCCTGCACTGTGCAAAGTTGGACTTTTCCTCTAGGGAAGAATTATTGCGAGGCGAACGAAAACTTTCTTAAAGACCTTTTCATTTTTTAACAATTCTTTCCCATCATTTCCATTTTGGGGACAGGGGGGAGGAGCTGACAAAACCTTTTGCTGCAAAATATCAGTCAAATCCGTCATTCAAGTAAAACGTTATTAATTCAATTTTCGTGTTTCTTATGGCACTTGATACTCAACTCCATTATAGTGCGGCGACCGCTGCACTATAATATATATTAGATAGGGTAGATTGCACAGCGTCTTTGGAAGGCAAACTAGTTATGGGATAAGTTTGCAATGGTTCTGTGTAGACTATCTATAAAGTGTGAATCCAGTGGGTCGTCTGGGGGGAATTTTGCTATTCAGGGGGGCCGCAGTTGGTCCTGTGGGGAAGGGGTTTCAGTTAGATGAGATTGATGCTGTAGGTCTCTTGGAAGTTCTCTTACAGCAGACATTAGCATGCTGAAAACGAACCAATGAAAGAATCAGTCTGCTGCAGTGGAAAGTTCGGTGATAGTTTACAAGAGCACTTGTACATTCTGTGCCAATTGGCACCATTTATTTCGCCTAATTAACCTGCCAAACTGATATATCCAAAGCAATGAAGAAAGAAAAACACTCTTTCTATTCTCCAAGTAATTTACACAATGTTGAAACTCATCCTTAAACTGTGGCACCTCTCAGACACGCGGATAACTGAAACGCAGGGACCCCGACTCTCTGGATTGAGGGAATACAGTATTGAGCAACAGAAAAAAGAGACAGACATGCAGCAGTGGTTCCTGATAGATCTCAGCCTCAAACACAGATCTACATAAGATGTGCCCTCATATGAAGACCGTCAGAAATGCACAGACCTGTGGGCAGGCACTAAAGCAGATGATTTTAGGATCCTTAGCATATCTCAGGGGCTCGTTCATAACTTTACAGACCTCCCAATCCTTAGTAGATTTTAATGAACCACAGGTGAATCTAAGGCATAAGGCACCTATTTAGTGAAAACATAACATGATAGAAGTAGCACATCTCATAGGACTCTACTGTGCCCGTGCAGTCCTTCTGGCACAGGAGTTCACCCCAGTGCTAAACAAGGCCCCCCAGATTGGCCCAAACATTGTATATTTCCGTGGGTGGCTTGAATCTCAGCGGTCCATGACATAATTATTCAAGTGGTGGGGGAGAGGTGCTTATTTTTGTGTTTTTCACCTCTCCCTTCTGGCCAGTGGCAAGCAGTTGGAGATCTCATTTTATTTACCGAAGCCAGACATTCCAACATAGTGCCGAATTCATAGACAAAGTGCATGGACCTTGCAAAGTACTCTGCACGTAACACCACTTTGTGCATATCTGCCTGCAAAAGCATGTTATGCGTGTTCCAGGTATTCATGGAATTCCAACTGCAAAATAACCCTAGGTGCAAGCAGCGGCCGGAACACTGACACGCCCCCATGCAAAGCAGATCCAGCCACATATAGCAACCTTTGCACAGTCCGCTTCCCCATCATCATTCACCCCGTCAATACTGTGGGCCGGGCTCCACGCAATCAAGGACGCACCGTGGTGTCAATGCATACGGTCTCTGTAACTGCTCCCGAAAAATGCGTTACGGTTACATAACTCAAGTTCACCCCCAGTGAATCTGTGTGCGAACCCTGTAAATGATTGCTGCACCTCGCTAATCTGCATGCAGGCACCCCTAACTTAAACTGGCATCTCAATTACGTGCCATCAACCCTAAATTACTACGTTAACCCTACCTCTATGCATTGGATCCTATGTGCACAGTGATCTGCGCCTGCTATCATGTGGCGGTGAGTCCACAAGGTTTGCATTTGACTTTTCCCAATGTGGGGATGCGCGTTGGGTTTCCATTAATTTGGTTTGGTTTGCGCTTGACTGGGCATGTGATTACACTGTGCAGCCCGTTCCTCAACATGACCACGTTTTTCCTCATTTTGCCAGGAAAATTGAGAATATCCATATCCCGCCCCCAATTTATTTCACTGCGTAGGCCCACCCCACACTTTGCGTGGAGTCTTCCGCAGGGCGCCTGAATGCACGCAAAGTCCATTCCATGAATCGACGGAAGGAGTTCTGCATGTTGATTATTGCACAAAGTCACTTTTCATAAACAAAGGAATGTCCACGCCGCAAACAATTCAATATGTTGTGCAAGTTACAATTATTTATAGAGGTTCATCTCATGTAAAGAAATCCCGGTGAGTATCTCAATACCTCCAAATCAAATTTTATATATACAGTAACAAAAGAAGAATTGTTATATTCTTATGATACCATTGAAATACAAAAAAACATTTGCATGAAACAAAGGATAAATCAAATTCTTAATCAAAACAATGACATATTCAAGGTGAGACAATAACAAATAATGACACAGAAGAAAAGACATAATCGGAACAAAGATGTTTTAGTAATGCATTCATTCCTTGTGATCGACGTTATAAAGTGTTCAACTGTATTATTAATAATACCCTTTGGTTAAGCACGGTGAATCAATAGTCATGCTCTAAATCTGCCTACGTGTGCATCCAAAATCTATTCGTTCACATTGCCCCTTCTTGTCTTCTGGGCATACGTACACGTTTCGGCGTGCCAAATATGCTGCCATTCATGAACGTCTTCATCAGGGCAGGAAAAACCATGGGGAGGGGGAGCAGAAAAGACTCTATTTCAAATGGTGTTCTGTAAGAGGTTTGTACTCTGAGATACTCAGCAGTACATTTAATTAACTTCCCATTACATTACAAGTCCCCCATGACCCACTTACCCTGTGTGTTTGGCAGGGGTGCATGACAATTTTATCATCAAATTGATGACCATAGCTCTCTGCAAAACTACTTTTTTAATGGGCAGTTTTACTTTCAAATCAAAGCGATGGCTATGGGGGCATTCTTTGCGCCCAGTTTAGCAATCCTGTTCATGTCAAATTTAGAAAACATCAACATCCTATCAGACACAAATTCATTTCAAAACCATATTACAAACTGGAAAAAGTACATTGACAACATTCTTTTCATATGGGAAAGAACAGAGATAAATCTGAAATTGTTTCTACTCTGGCTGAATAATGTCAACCAAAATATTAAATTCAGGATGGACTACAGCAAAACAGAGTTTAACTTTCTTGACCTCAGGATTCAACATGACTCGGGCTCTCTCAAATGCAACCTTTATTGTAAACCAAGCAATAGGAATATACTCCTCCCCTTCTCAGGTGATCACCCTGAGTACCTATGTGAGAATCTTCCGTATGGCCAATACGTACAGATTAGACGAAACTGCACGAAACTGGAGGACTTGAAATAAACATGCCCGGGATCTTGATCTGTAGACTTGTCCAATGGGGTTATCTTTGGAAACCTATCACAAAATCAAAGAAACAAGCACAATTTTTCAACAGGGATGCTCCATTGATTCCCAAAGATGATGTAAACCATGATGACCAAAGAACAACATGTCTCATCACTCATGGGACACACATTTTTAAAATCTGCAAGTTAATTTCCAAATACTGGCCATTGGCCAGACTAAGCCTCCCTAAAGAACCATTACCTAGGTTCGCTTTTAAACAAGCAAAACATCTTCAAGATAAACTTGTCCATAATATGTTTGCCAAACTTGCACCACGACTGGGCCTCTGGGACCACAGAACCATGATGGTGGCATTACCAATGTGGTAATTGTACCGCATGTAGATTTACCAAAGAAGCTAAGGAATTTTGCTTCAACAGATGGACATGGACCCTCAGGAACCTCATAAATTGTAGGACCACACAGGTTATCTATTGTGTGGAATGCCCTTGCAGGTTGAGGTACATTGGTCAGACAACCAGACCTGTCCTCATTAGAATCTATGAACATAGGTCTAGGATAAGGTGCAGGAATGTAACCGCACCCTTGGTCAACACTTTATTGAATGTAAGCATTTTGCAGACAACATGACATGGTGGATCCTCGATGTAGTCACATAATCCTCTAATGTCCTAAGGAGCCTCCTACAGAAAGAAGCTTGGTGGATACATAGACTAGATACCTACCACAGGAGTCTTAACAAGGAATGTTTACATCCAGTTTAAGTCAAATATCCAATTTGAACCTATACTAGACTGTGCAGCATTCAGCTTTGGATAGCACTCTGTAACAGGTGCTTGGCTACCCCCTTTGGGACCACAACTAGACAACCCACACCATCTAATGTGTCTGTCCAACCATAAATACCTAATATGGCTGTTGCAATATCTTTGACACATGTACCCATGCACCCATGGGTGTCAGAGATGGCCCAAGAGCAATCACCCTGCACCAACAACATTTATTTTTAAATGTGCACATTATTTTTCAATATATTCAGATTTTGACTGACAAGCAACGTTTGTCTTTAAAATGTGCACGCTGAATTTGATCACATTTATTTTTTCAAATAGACTGATTTTACCAATACAGACCTATAGAAATCAAGTCCGGCATGAAGCCGTGAACATAATTCATTAAAACGCCAGGATATGGTAACTTACGAAACCGAAAGTAAGTTACCATAATACTACAACTAACGTGGCCGCGCCTTGTGTAGCAACTTGCAGCAGGGTTTCACTACACTTTAAAAGCATCAGGTCTCCATGACAACGATGGGTAATGTGTTGCACTTAGATGAATTGTGGGGGCGGGCAATGTGTTGCACGTTGATGAATTGTGGGGGAGGCAAGGTGTTGCACTTAAATTAATTTTGGGGGTGGGCAATGTGTGGTACTTAGATGAACTGTGGGGGGGTGTGCGGCACTTAGATGAATTGTTTGGGCAGTCAATATGTGGCACTTAGAGGAATTGGTGGGGTGGGTAATGTGTGCCACTTAGACAAATTGTTGGGTCGAGCAATGTGTTGCACTTAGATGAATTGTGGGGGTGGGCAATGTGTTGCACTTTGATGAATTGTGGGGTTGGGAATGGTGTTGCACTTAGATGAATTGTAAAGGCTAAGCAATGTACTTACATAAAAAATTGGGAGGGTTATCTATTGCATTGCAATTAGAATAACTGTGCATTTAACTGTTGTATTGCCCATGGAAAAACTGTTGAAGTTAACCGTTGTATTGCTCTTATAATAGTGAAGATTAGTCAATGTATTGCACATGGAAGATTTGGGAGGGTGACCAGTATACTGACTTGGAAGAACTTTGAGGGTTAGCCATTGTACTGCACTTAGAAGAATTGTGAGGTTTTTCCGTTGTATTGCACATAAACAAATTGTGAAGCTTAGCCAATTTACTGACTTAAAAGAAATATGAATGTCAGCCATTGTATTGCCCTTAAAAGAATTGTCAGGGTTTATAAAGTTTATATTAAAATTATTTTAATATGGGAGCGTGCATGTGCGCTGTTGCTTGATCCAGGGCATAGCGAGTTGAGACGAATTAAGTGAGTGTTAAGTGATGGTGATGCTTTGATGATGCGGGAGTGGGATGGGGCCATTATGGTATGACGTTATCATTTTATAACAGATTTTAAACAAGGTTGTTGTATATATGATAAGCCTTTGAAGCATTTCATATAAACGTTATATTATATTTATATAAAGCTGGTGGGGATTTTGATAAGCACTTTAATATTCATCATTTTATATAGATTTATTAGAGCTGCAATATAAGTCGAGGCAGATAGTGTGACGTCACAACTTTATAAGAGTTTTATAACAGATTTTATATAGATTTAATTTAAAAAGAGGTTGGGGCTTTTCTAGGCACACCTTTATCATTTTAGAATGTGAAGTAAGGTCTGGGAGGCTTGTGGCTATTTTAACATGAATACAAGTTGAATAAAATGATTTTATAATGGTGTGGACACACAACGGGCATGTCCAATTATGGAGCTGGCAGTACTGTGAAGTTGCTGGGGCATGCCCGGGCATGTTTTGCTTATGAAGCGGACATTAAACCTTTGAAAATATAGACAGGCAAAAATGCTGGGGCTTTGACTTGTGCCTGGGTTGTAAAACACAGTGTTCACAGCAACACGGCTCCAGGTCCACAGGCAAACGTGAAACCATTTGAAAATATACAGTGTTCACAGCAGAATGCAAACCACACACAAACACACACACACACACACCAGCTAGGCTTTATCTGTGAAGGCGGTGGCACAGATAAAGCATTCACACATGACAACACAGGAGGCCCTGGGTTCTGACTCAGCTGTTGGACCTGCACATGTATTAGAAAATATATGAAACTGACATCAGAATGAAGCAACCTTAGAATGAAGCACTGAGGCTTGTATAATCTCATGCTGGCATGTGCTGAGTGTCTACATTGCATTTGAATGAGCCCATTCTATTTAAATTCACAGCAGCCCGAGGTGCATATAATCTACAGATGTCATTTGCTGGGTGTATCTAAACTGCATTTGAATAAGCCCTTTCATTGTAAAGTCACCGTAGCCCCAAGGCATATGTAATCTCCAGTTGTCATGTGTTGTGTGTGTCTAAACTGCATTTGAATGAGCCCATTTTATTGTAAACTCTCCATGACTAGGGGGTATTCAGAGGCCCGTAGCAGACTGCACATGGAATTATGAAGGATGGGGGAGTTCTGATAAGAGGGCTGGGGGCTGGGTGGGGGCACTAACTTGATGTCTTTAAAAGCCAGGCTTTGGAAGCCTGATATAATAGCACTGTGGATTACGGGCGATTTGCTTGATCTGTGTTCCCCAGTTGGAACTGAAGAACCCCACCATCTACACGTCCTGTAATGGAGGAGCCCTCATTTTTTGAAAGAACAATAAGGTAAAATGGGTTTATTTATTTATTTTATCTAGTCTAGTACAGGGGTGTGAACACATTTTTAAATAAAAAGCTGTTTTTCTGACCAGGCTGTCTGTGTTTAAAAGTGTACACTCCTTATACACTCTTTAAATCTAACAAGGCACTAACATGTGCTTTCCGGCAATGGAAATGTTGTAAAAAAAAAGTGCAAGTGTTTTTAGCCCAGCTATTTAATGTGCATGATAAACAAAATACATACATTTTCTGCTGTCACGGTAGAATGAAAGTGAGTTGTTTGGCTAAACAGCACACTTTTGTTGAAATGCTGGATCACTGACGCCATGTACTTTTTAAACATGCTCTGAAAGCGATTTTATTTAAAGTTTGTTCTAGAATCTAGCACTATGTATTTTTGTGAAATAGGGAAAACAGAGAATATAAATAAAATGTGTTTATTCTTTGGGGGCAGGCAGAATTAACTGCCAGTCTACATTTGTATATATGAAAGTTAAAGTGTGCTTTAACAGTGGCAGGTAATGGTTAAGTTACATGCAAAACTGTCTCAGGCAAGATAGAGTCATTTTATATTCTGCATTTTATGTTTGTTTTAGGGCTGCTAGTACTCAGAGAGATTGTTTACAAAGTTTTCGCCATTGGGGACATTCTTTGTGCAAATGAAAACTAGGGCTAGGTCTTATCTTCACATGCCAAGCTGACACAGTGCGCACAATAATGCCAGTCATAAGCTTCTGTAAAAATTCATTTGGTTTTAGGCAATTACACTTTTTTAAATGCCGAGCTCTGACTATGCACACATGCAACATGAGGCATTGTGAACTGGCACACAGCAGATGCCTGAATAGGCCTCTTTGTGAAGAAATTGGCACTTTTTTATGACACACCCCTAAAAATGAAAATGCTGTTTTAAACAGTATTGCAAATTAACACATTTTAGCCATTGACAAACCCAATAGGCATGGCATTTAAATAGACATAGGGAAGATTGCTTAAAGCAGCCACAGTTTTATTTTATAACACATTTGTTATTTTAAAACAAATATTTGTTTTGGTTGGAGAGGCTACTAGACATGTAAGCTTATCAGCATTTTGGACAACTGCCCTCGGAAGCTCTAGGCAGTGGGGATATGCTATGTGTAAAATGAAAACGCCTATATTTAAGTATTTAGAACGTGCACAAGACTTTTGGTTGTAGGAAAGCAGATGTGCACACAAGCTATAGGTGCTTTGTGAGATCTGGTTTTTATAATTGTGAACCCTTGCCATAGTGAATAGTCACAGCCTTTATGTAGGCATATTGGAGCAGAAATATATTTTGATGTAGTGTTCATACCAAATATATTCTCTGCAAGCTCTGCAAGTTTTGAGGCATTCTAGATTAATGTCTTCAACTAAGTCCAGTGCCCACTTGACTAACATCATTTATCAACAGGGTTTCTAAAGGTCTCATTGGTTCTGTGCCTGATAGGTGGTCCAACTGTCACTGATGGTCGTGCTGTCCCTGATGGTTGTGCTGGCCCTGATGGTTGTGCTGGCCCTGATGGTCATGCTGGCCCTGATGGTCATGTGGTCGGTGCAGGATCATCAGGGACAGCACAACCATCAGGGAGAGAACAACCATCAGGGCCTACTCGGGTTATTGGCTCTGTGTCTGATATGTGGTCCAACCGGCCCTGATGGTTGTGCTGGCCCTGTTGGTCGTGTTGACAATGTTGTATTGTTTTCTTAATTGTGGGTCATGATTTTAAGAAATATCACTGCAATATTGATGTTTTTGTCAATGTGTCACAGATCACAAAGTTGGTTGAAAATGTTTAAGATTCAGGGTGTTATATTTGGGTTTGAGGTGTAAATATTAATATTACAATATACTGATTCTATATTTTGTTTGTTTGTAGAAATGGCTCTCAAGAATCGCATGTTGCAACAGGCGGCTTCTGGAAAAACAGCCTGCGGAGGTGGACAACTCGAGGCCGTTGGAATGATGCAGTCTGTTGTTTTTGGATCAACAAACCATAGATGTTTTAATGACCCAAGAATGGGGCCACCATTTTTATTACAGTAGTAGCAAAGGTCAATGGATTTGGTGGCCCCGCTGCCACAGATGTATTTTGTGAAATCATCACCGGCCCACTTGGTTCTGGAGTTTTTGCAATGCAAAACTCTGAGGACTAGATATTCCTTATTCTTCTTATCTTCATCGGGATTTCTGTTTTTGATCCTACTGCTTGTCCCCTACCATGTCCCCTCCGTTTCCTTCTTCTCTCTTACACGTGTGGACTGATGCAAGTTGCACCTTACAAGAATTGCACCTTACAAGAATTATTTATTATTAATAATAATAATAATAATAATAATAATAATAATAATAATAATAATAATAATAATAATTATGCCCAATGGAATGTCCGGGGGCCTAATAAGTGATAAAAAAAAGTCTCCAAGTGGGCGGGCTGCTTTGTATGGATCAGCAAATTCAGAATATTTTGAGATCACAGGGATGGGTTTGCCTGTATGTACTGGATCTCTTCCGGGCGCTGGGATGGGACCTGCTTTGCATGGATCAACAGGTGTTATACACCAGAGAAGCTGCTGCTACCAAGATATCAAGCGCTTAGTTTTGACTACAGGCACTACAGATTGTGAGGGCCTGGGGATGGGTCATCCTGGCTGTTGATTGTAAGGGCCCAGGGAATTTCTGGGGGGCCCCTACGATTGAAGTTGTTCTTTTTTTATTCATCAATGGGATATCTTTGTTGTTTTTCATCATCAAGGGACCAAGGAATGTCTGGAATGGTCCCAACGCATGTAGTTGTTCTTTTCTGCTTTTGATTCATCCAGAGGGGTCAGAGGAATGTCTGAGGTCCCCGAAACATGGAGTTGTTCTTTTTTTTCTGATTCATCCAGAAGGGCCAGAGGAATGTCTGGGGAGCCCTGAAATGTGGAGTTGGTCTTTTTTGTTTTTGATTCATCCAGAGGGGCCTAGGGAATGTCTGGAGGCCCCTGAAATGTGGAGTTCTTTTATTTTCATGTTGTTTTTGATTCATCCAAAGGGGCCCGTGGAGTGTTTTGGAGGCTCCGATGATCGAAGTTGTTCTTATGATTCATGAATGGGTCGAGAGTTGTTCTATTATTTTTGAAAACAGGTGTCATGACACCGCTAACAAATGACAACCCAGTGTTTTTTACAGGTGTGATGGATGGGTCACCACTGAATGATTTATTAGGACTTCTAAAGCTATGTTGTGTGTGATATATACTATCTGTTTTATACAGATTTCAAGCAGTATATCATGTTTTTTATTTACAGCTTCTTCTTAGGTAAAGAATGACAATTCATTTGTAAGTATTCAGGTAGCATTTAATTTCAGCTATAGACATGGAAATATAGCAATGTTTGTTTTATTAACTCTAGAAGGCTGAAAGGCTAACCATCCGCTGTGATTTAACCTTGTTTGAGAAGCAAACACATAGATATCTGTACATGTTTTGTTAAAGTGCAAGTATTTGTCATTATGGATACCAGGCTACCACACCTCTTTGTATGTACATGTTTTGTTAATGTGCAAGTATTCATCATTATGGTACCAGGCTACAACACCACTTTGCATGTTGCTGGCTGGCCCTTCTAGCTGTGGCAAGAGTTATTTTGGCAAAAAACTTTTAGAAAAGGCACACACTACAAGATTACATGCCCCTGATAATATTATTTGGTTTACAGTTGCTGGCAACCTCTTTACAACACCTTGAAATAACAGTTTAAACACCTTCGATTTGTAGAAGGTATGGCCAACAGTCTCAACAATGATTGTTTATTACTACTGAGCATGGTGAATATGTTAATCGTGGACAATTTGATGACCCAGGAGGTTCAGAACGCCAAACTAGAAAAGAGCCTTTACTCAATATTCCCATCGCTACAATCTGAGCATTTGTTATATCATGCAAAACCTGTTCAACAAGGGCAAAAGCAACATATCTATAATGCTAAATGCTAGTTATATAATGTTGTTTAAAAACCCCTGTGATAAACAAATATTAGCTGTGATAACCTGCCAGATGTAGCCGACCAAAATGCATTTTTTCATGAAGGGTTTTGAAGATGTGACCAGTAAGCCCTATAGATATCTCCTGCTTGATTTAAAAACAACCACTCTAGAGGATGATACCAATATATTTCCACCGGAGCTAACAGTTGTTTACATCCCGAAAAAAAGACATCTAAAAAACAACATTGAGCACACCATCGTGTTTTCACCATGTCGACACGCATAGAAAGAAGCATTGCACTGTTGAAAATGCTTGTATATGCTAACACTCGACGACACAAGGCCCTTCTAGCTGCGGCTTTCGACAATTTGGTGGCTGTTATTGCAGAGATTGCTCAGAAAACTTTAAAGGGACACGTCCCTCTAACACAAGGTTAAATAAATATGTTTAAAAAGAAAAAAGAAGGCCATCAAAAAGCTGAGCAATAAGCAAATAATGCTAAGGGCTAAAAGAAAAGTGCTTTCGCAGGCTGGCGGGTTCAAAGGATCGCTCATAGGCATAGCCCAACCGCTAATCACCAGCTTGCTCTGGGACAATAATGGAACACACCTGCAAAAGTTAGAAAACCTGATGACTTCCACACCCACGCCAGATTGGGATATACGAAAAGTTGCGACGGTGCGTCTTGACTCAGAAATGAAGGATGTTTTAAACAGATCTGATTCAGAGGCCCATGAAAAAGTGGCCTTATATATGAATATTATGCATAAATACCTAGACCACGCCCAACACAGCGATGCAGCGAAAACCAAACTAACTTTATACATGCCGCCTGAAGAATCTAGCGGTGTGAATGCTCCACCAGAGGCAGATCCGGTTGTGTCTGATGTGATAAATACTCTTAACCAGCGTTATAAACCTAATGCGGAACTATTGCTAAATAAGATGGAACTTGCAAAGGATGTATCCGGCTGGACCGATATGTGTGAGTTTATTTACAGAGGCGGTGTTGTCAGTAATTCAAACCTGCACAATCTAGTACAGGTCACTAAAAACCGACATCACACCGCTACAATAAATGCCCCTATCGGCTGGAATGAGTTCATGCAAGCGGTCGCAGATTTAAATATTCTGACTTCGGTCGTGGGTAATGTCACCCAAAACTACCTTCTGGAGTGGCTAAAACCTAAGGTTCCTGCAACTCCTTGCAAACAACATAGCCCTTTAGTCACCCTATAAACAGTCCCTGCTCCCCCAGCCCCAAAAAGGAGTGGAATACCTGCTGGTGTATGGAATCTTTACCCACCCCATCATGCATGACTCTGAATTATGCGTCCCCCATCATTGTTGAATGTATGAATTTCTTCTTTGCTATATTGTGATATAACATTTTTTCTTTCTGTATTAAATATGTATTTCTTTATTAATACAAGTTTTCAATTCATAAAACCGACAAGTTATTTATTATGTTATATTATTTAATATGTATAATAATGCAAAATGTATGTTGATTTTTAAAGCTATTTTATTGCTACATGTAACACTTTATAGATGACCCACATGTACATTTTTGACACACTGTAAACATTTTGCGAGATCTATACACATTGGATAACGTCTTGTTGACAATTCTGGTTTCCATTTCATTGTTTGCATGTGATTGTTCGAATACATTTTCAAAACAGCTGTCAACAATTTCCATTCTGACATTTGACTGATAAAGAATACACATCGTTGACAACAGATCACAGCCTTAGAGTCTTGAACCGGTGCAGTAATATACCGTAAATATTTTGCAATGCTTTTACATAGTCCATTAAAACTCATATGCTGCATGCATGGGATGTTGCGGGAAGTGCTCCAAACTGTCAAACACCATCAGCACTTCTCCCTCCAGCCACAGAGCTACCCAATGTATTTCACCCCGTGCCTGAGGATCAGTTTTCACCACCAGGCTAACCGTGCGATTTCTTGGCAGGCTCTTGGGACATGTATCGTTGGCATACACATCAAGAAATGTTCTTCTAGCCTGTCCATGTTAATGCAGGAATCCATTAATCTGTAGAGTATCCATTAAATATCGAACAGTATGTTTCTTTGCAGGTTCATCTCAAGAAAGCTGTCAAAAATGCTCCACACTAGTAGGGAATGTCTGGTGGTTAGGTTTCTTTCAAACTTTATTTCAGCACGTAGGTTTTCGCACCTCATGAGGTTGAAATGTCCCGCTGATGCCTTCTCAGGTCTTAAATGAAAGGCCAGCAAGGTATAGCCAAGAGCATACACGTTGCATGTGAATGAAACCTGTGTTTTCCAGTGACAGCCACTAGACTAGCCCCATGTATTCTCGGATTATGTATGGCAGTCCAAAATTGGGAGTAAATGATTTGGCAGGAATCAGAACACCAGCCTTATGCAGCGGCATGTAGTTCAAGTTACAGTGCTTGAAGTCAAAGAGTTTTAATCATATGCACCGGTAAGCGCTGTTGTTTCAACAATTCCCATGATGATTATTTTTGGGTGTTTGTGTAGGATTCCTGCACAAATGACGCTTTACACATTACTTAGGTGCTCCCTTTGTTTGAACGATGAATGATTTAGTCCAATCGTTTTGGTTTGTTTATTCATCATTGTGGGTTCCCACAAGCGTTTCGACCATTACAAGGTCTTTATCAAGGCTATAGTCATTAATATGTATACATTTGTTCAGATATACTTGCAATTTTCAACTGGGGTGTTTCAGCATGGCCCTAAGGATCCCTACCGTCAGCTAACTTAACTAATATCAAATGTCTAAGGAGGGACAGTAAACAACTGTTCGTGGTGCTCTCACCACGTTCCTGATTATTTTTGGGAGCTGCCCAAGAAACAGGTTGTTGTGACTGGTTACGTTAAGCGTGACTCTCTCCACAGGCTATTTCACGTTAGATATCTGCAGTGCATATGCATGTGCCAGTCTAATAGTTGGAGAGATGCTTACACGTTTAATGAATAAACTGCCCGATACAATGATTAGTTTGTATTGTTTGGCATCCTCGCTCATAAGAAAAAAAGCATTTGTGTTACTGGATAGTTTCACTTTAAGATCAACGCCGTTGAATAATTGTTTATCCTGAAAGAAATGTTCAGCATGTATGCGGCCTAGTAAATTGAATACTCTACTAGTCCTGGCATAAAGGGCTTTCTTCGTGAATCCCTTGTTATCACCGTCCAGAGCAGTGTTGTCAAAATGTCCCACGTTATCGCAATAAAAGAGATTAGTGGAGAGTTGCTTATCCAGGACATCTTGGCCATAATTTAATAAGCTCTGTATATAGGCCCTGTAGGCATACATATTATAGCTCTGTATTATCATTCGATGGCCAGTGTCACGTCCACCTGATTAAACATGCTGGCTATTGGGTAAGCGATCATGCCCACTCGTGCTGTAGCTGCAATGTCGGTTTCATCGGCCGTTGTTATTTTACAGTTTAGATGTAACATTGTATCATTAAAATCCAGATTCTTTGTCAGTCGAGCCTGTTACAAAAAATTCAATGGGGGCTAGTGGTGATAGAGCCGCCAGAGGCGAGATCTTGAAAAAGAAACTGTTATTGATGCTGGTCTGTGTCAGTGGTACTGTAAAGAGATCGAGCTCCGATTTTACACATTCCCCCAAGGCTCCATGTACGAATGCTATTGTTCTTTAAAATATATCACTGTCCTTGCTTCTTTTTGAAATAACACGTTTCTTCTTCCTACTGGACTGTGCGCATTGGGGTTTTGATCTGCTTTGCCTGGTGGTTTTGTGGGGCCCGCACAAAATGGACGCCAACCTCTTCTTCTTAATGCTCCTATGTGGTTTATAAATGAGGCCCGGTCTGTCCTGACCCTGCGGTTTCTCTTGGGCGAGCCCCTCTTCAACCACCGCATCTGTCACGCTTACCACAACGCCCTTTTCAATATTGCTGGCCGCCATTTTCACAAGAGGTTTAGCTAATTCAAAACTGCGCTGTAGAAAGGGCATCACACGTCTAAAAGACTTTTAAAGATACCGCCGAGTCCCGCTCCATACATTACAGGGTTTTCCACTAAAATATGGCTGATCGCCGTAACCGGCCTGGTTCATGTAATATTCCATATGGGACGCTGGGTATCCATAGTTCTTTACCACAGTTATATAATGCTGTTCTATTAATCTTTCAGATGGAGCGGCTTGAAGTGCAACCGCAGCCAGATTCTTCCGTATTTAAATGATACAAACTGTCCTTGGTCATCTCCTAACTGTATGTTGATGGTGTCAAAATGTTTTTTACACACAGGAACATAATCGGGTTTGCTGTATTGAATGTTCACAATATCGTCGCTGTTCCCTTTAATCTCCAGGGTTCTAAGTACCGGGGCATAGCTTTCACCTACCCGCTGATACTCTACAACATCACTTTATAGCAATAAGCTATAAAACCCCATGTTAATGTCGGCATAGATATTATCCCACAGTTCTTTACATCCAATATGTTGCACAGTTTCCCCGCTGTTGAAAACCTAATAGACGGGTCTGGACCCTGTAGAAAAACGTTATGCTGCTGTGGGTCTAGCTGCACAGTAGTGTCCTAATTTTCGGGTATGTTTGATACAGCCATGTTGATCTCAAGTTCCTGTACATTTGGATAATGCCCCTCAGGAAATACACCTGGCCAGAGCCTTGAAGGGTAATAAAAAAGATATTGGGCCTCATTACGACCCAGGCGGTAAGTTACCGCCTGGGCCGTGACTTTACCACCATGGCGTAAACTACGTTTACGCCATGGTGGTTGGCGGACTTACCGCCCCATTCCGAGTTTGGCGGGGCGGTAAGTCCCCAATCCCCATTTACCCTTCCCCATTCCCATTTTTGCCCCATAGGGCATAATGGGAGTGGGGAAGGCGTTAATTACGCCACCGTAAATTACGGTGGCGTAATTAACTCCATGGTCCCTTAGCGCCATGGATTTTAACACCTGCTAAAAGCAGGTGTTAAATTCGCCATGGCGCTAAGGGACCTCGTACTCAGGCGGTAAGGGTCGGCGCTGTTTACGGCACCGTAAACCCCTTACCGCCTGAGTTGTAATGAGGCCCATAGACTCCATTTTGACCTCTGTTGCACACCAGTGGTCTGAAGGGATCCGGCAGACACCCAACTGTTTTGTTAGGGCAGCCCGGCAATTTAACTAGATACGGTTTTCTAGGTCCACAGCCTTTACTTTTTATTACTTTTTTCGATTCTATAAACTTGCTGTTGGTCTTTACTGACTTTCTGGATCTCCTCTCTATAAAAAAACACTTTGAACACCTTTGCCCAAATAATCAATTAGTGTGTATATCTATATATCGACCCTCCCTTTGAGTCGCTCCTTCTACGATAAAGATTTTGTCATTGTAGTTCTGCTCATACCCCTTTGTAAAGATGACCTTGTGTTTTGAAATCTGCACACAAGCCCTCTTTTTAAGGGGTATAAGGTTCATAATTTTAAATACTCTTTCACTGTACAGTTTTTCTAGACTTCCTAGGAATTCTGTGACATTGCATCAGCTGGGATGGTTTTAATAGATCTATGATGCATATTGTTATATACATGTATGAATGCAGGTAGCACCTCCACATATCTTCA
The DNA here is from genome assembly GCF_040938575.1 of Ambystoma mexicanum. NCBI lineage: Eukaryota > Metazoa > Chordata > Amphibia > Caudata > Ambystomatidae > Ambystoma > Ambystoma mexicanum. The sequence goes on along the minus strand of NC_090926.1, from coordinate 982,607,548 downwards.
GGTGTTTTTAGCTGTACAAAATAGCCAGAGACGGATTTTGAATGTTCATATAAAATGTTCTACAATGGAGGCTTGAACTTGAGAGTGTGTTACAAAGTGGTGCACACAGTGTTGCTTTAGAAGACTCTGCAACCAAGCTCCTGCCCACTCTAATAGCCAACTTCATGTAGAGGGGATACAGTTGTTGACTTACCAAGACGACAGGATGGTCAGGACAGGTCTGGAGCCAGATCCAGGGCTACTACACAAATGCAGGAGATGATGACCTGTCATGTTCTGAAGGGCGAGGTTTACTGATAAATCCACAGAAATCCCATCTAGAACCTTCACAGGATTCGACATTTATAGGGGCCCTCTTTGCTATGAGAAAGGGGAAAGTGTTGCTTCCACAAGCAAGAGCAAGGAGTGTATGGAAATGCCCAGGACAGGTCCTTAGAGGGTAATCTGCCTCTACCAGGGCTTTGTGTTATAGCAGATTATCCCTGGGTATTAGCAACACACTATACAATTCCCTGCATGTTTGTTTGACTGAAGTATCCTTTTGCAGGATGGAGGTAAGGACTGTGGTGATTTAATTTTTCCCTCTCTTCTTGTTGGAGCATATGGGCTTTTACTGCATGGCAGGAAGAAGATACCATACCATTTTGTGTGGCTTGGATGGAAACTGGCCCCATTTAGGTATTCGTTCTTGACCATGTATTTCTTATATATCTCTGTTTCTAGGTGGCTGTTCCTTCCAATGGAGATACTTGTATGGAGGAAGTAGTTGCTCCTCATGGTGAACTTAATGCAGTGGTGGAAGCCACTTAGTGGAATGGTTTAAGAGAATATTTTCCTTCGGTCTAAATCAAGAAGATGTCATCAATGTATTGCAGGTATGTTAGCTGTCTGCCATGAAAAGATTAATATACCGAGCTGCAATTTTTCACCATTTCGCAGAAAGCATCTTCCATTGAAGCATAGCTGGGATTGTGTCCCTTTTCAATGTTAATGATTAACATGCATGTATCACAGGTACAGTTTCAACAATGCACAGAGATGGAGAGAGAGGTGGAGTATGAAGACAATCCAGGCTAAAGGGACCAAGGAGCAATACCAATAGTCCTGTGTCAGGCAGCATGGACAAGTAGACTGCCAAGCTTCAAAAGGGCATCAGAGACAATAATGTATTTATTTTTTTGTTGGACATTTAAAAGGTGCTTATACATCCAGACAGTGTTTCAAAGTGCCACAAGGTAAAAGGGAAGGGATCAAGGGAACAGAAAAACAATAGAAATTACAATAAATAAAAGACAAAATGCGTTCCTACTAGACCTTGTGGCATTCGGAGCATGCAAGTACAGCGAAAGATAAGGGTTGGGGTGTAAGTTCTAGAGGGTACCCCAGGGGGAAGTGACAGAGGCGCCTGTTTCAGGTAAGTGCATAGCAGAGGCATCCCAAGTGAAGAGGGTGGGTCTAACACCAAACAGATAAGTGCGCCCCTGAGACAAGCCACCCAACAAGCAGGTGTGGGCCAGTGCAGAGTGGGTGTGGATGCTGGTGGCAATTGGTCTTAAGGCCAGGATCGTATTTGGACTCTTGCGGGGCCTGGCCTCCAATCCCAGTGTCTTTGGAGATGGTTAGCACTGGAGGGGGAGAGGGAAGGAGGAGGAGAAGATATCTGACCCCAGCTCTCTGCTTGGAGAAACATTTGACCAGCAGAGAGTTGGAGTGAGAAGATCAAAGGGCTCTGGAAGGAGAGTATTTAGTGAGGGAGAGAGCTGCAAGTAGCATGATCCCAGGTACCAGACATCCTCATGGATGGTTCAAAGGGTCTTGAATGTGATCATTGCAGCAACCGGGAGCCAGTGTAGAGATTTTAGAGCTGGAGAGATATGCTGCCTTGCTTGAGGCCAAGGATCAGTTTAGCAGCCCTATTCTGGATGAGTTGAAGGGAGCGGAGGTAAGAGAGAGGCAGGTTGAGGAAGAGGCTGTTACAGTAATCCAGCCTGGAGAGGACCAAAGCTCTGGAGACATTGAGCTTCTGGGAGAAGGTGAAGAAAGGGAGAATGCTTCTGAGTAGGTGAGATGTGAGGAATGAAGGAGAGAGACGAGTTGAAAATGACCCTGAGATTGATGGCTTCAGTGGAATGAGAAGGAGGAGATCCCATAGGGGGTGGCCAGAGTGCAGGGGGGAAGTGGGGAACTTGTGTCCTGATTGGAAGAATCTCAGTCTTACTGACATTAAGACAGAGATTGTTGGAGGTGCACCAGGACTGGAAAGCAGATAGACAGTCGGGGATGATAGAGAAAGAATAATAGGAGGAGAAAGGAAGTTTGAAGAAGAGTTACGTATCATCTGCACAGCACTGGAAGTGAGGAGAGAAGGCAGAGATCAAGTGAGCAATAGGAGCAAGGTAGATGTTGAAAAGCCAATGGGAGAGGATAGAGCCCTGGGGAACACCACAAGTAGAGTGAGTGGTGGTGGAGGAGAAAGAATCCAGAAGCACCTGGAAGAGTGGTCAGTGAGAAAGAAGGTCAGCCAATCCAATGCTCAGTCTGAGATACCCAAGGTATCATGGAGCCGCTTTATGAGGACAGAGTATTTGACTCTGTCAAAGGCAGAAGAGAGGTCAAGGAGATTGAGAACAGCAGGAGAGTTAGAGCCAAGAATAGTGAACAGTTATTCATGGGTGTTCATGAGAGCAGTTTGCATGCCCCTGGATGCTTGGAATCCAGGTTGATGGTCATGTAGAGAACCAACAAGCTCAGCATATTGGGTCAGTTGGGGAAGACCAACTTCCCCAGGAGTTTCTCAAGGAATAGATTAGTAGAGATAGGGCGGTAGTTGGGCGGACACAAGGGGTCGGCAGAAGGCTTTTTTAGAAGGGAGTGCACAAGGGAGAACTTGAGAGAGGAGGGGAAAGAGTCAGAGGCTAAGGAGTGGTTGCAGAAGTTGACAAGTGCCGGAGCAAGGGCAGAGATGTTGTCCTTAATGGTTCTGGTGGAAATTGATGGGAAGAGCGTTTAGCTCATGTGAAAACTGATGGCACTGGTAAGGAAGTTCAGGGAACGGGTAGTGGGAGGGAGGTGTGCACTAGCGGAGGAAAAGGTGACCATGGGCCAAGCCCCCATTAAGGTGGAACAAAGAAAGAAAAATAAAGCAGAGGCAGAGGGATCCAGATACTATGACAACTGATTTGATGAGAGGGAGAGCAATGGGAGAGTTGCTGGGTGGGATTTGGTGGGTGTGGTTCATCAGGGAGGGTCTTTGGTGAGGACACACAGTAGCACATAGATGCTATCTGACAATCCTTAACAACTACAGTCTCAATCTCAAACTGTAGATTTCCAGCAAGGCTAGCAGGCAAGGCTACCTAAGTGTTTCACTGAGGACAATATGCTGCTAGATCACTCTTAAGCTGGTTTCAAACCACAGATTAAATGTTGTTTTCAAATAACCATATAGGACATGCACAGTGTAGCGACCATACTTCTCCTTGACCTATGTGAAGTCCATTCTGTCTGATTTAGGCATTAAGGATATAGCTATGAATTCCATTGTTTTCTCAATATATAGGCCACAGCCAGTACATACCTCTTTCTGAGTAAAAGAAATGTCTTTTTATGGATTTTTAATGTTTGCGCTCCCTCTACTTTCTTTAACCTCTACTTCTCTCTCCTTCTCCCTTACAAGAACTCTGAATCACTTTCGAGACCACTACATTGATGCTGTTCAGTTATAATTTAAGACATCAAACATTGATCTATTCATGAGAACTATGACAGATTGCTTCATGCAATAGACATGTTGATTTCATCCAACCATTGCATTTTAAATCCAGAGAAAATGCAAATCATTTTCCCTGGATAACCAGCACTATTAACTGCTCTATTAGCTAACATTCTCAAAGTCATCCCTCACACCCAAGTTAAAAACCTGAGTATCGCCGTGTACGGTGATTCCATAAGTCCCAAAACCACAGCAGCATCCAAAATAGCTTTTGACTTGAAGCCCTTTGAAGAATCCCCCTCATCCACTCCTCCTCACAAAAACATACCGAGACTATTGCCAGAGTGATCTCTAGACTGGACTATTTGAGTGGCTTATAACTGGGTGTCCCAGCCAACCCAATTGCAAGACTACAGAAAATACAGAACGCTGCAACTCATACAAAGTAGGATTCTTCCTGTCCATCTCTCTCTACACTCTAAACTGCCTAACACTAGGTCGCAGAAAAGTCTTCAAATCCCAGCGCAACACATTCAAAACCATAGATGGGAAAGCTCCACCTTGTTTCAATGGAAATTGTACAGATATACACCTTCACAAATCATCTAACTTTCCTCCCTGCTAACACTGTTAAGGTCTCCTCTTTCAAAAAGTGATCAATGGTTCTTTTTCTGGGAGATAGCGCCACACATTTGGAATTCTTGGACAAATATGAGAGTTGTCCCAGCTTACACTGTACTTAAACAAGCCATTGAAATGTGTCTCTTTCCTACCTACATCTATTCTCAACCAATTTGACCATATACATTGCAGGTTCATCCATTTTGGAACCCTTCACGGGTATGTTTTATTCTTATTATTTTTTTTAAAAGAAAATTATTATTGTATGCATTGAGCTCAGGCCTAGCTTCGGGAAGCAACAGAGTGCTGTTCAAGGAATAAGGGGAAATACACTATGAGGGAAGTAGAGGGAGCAGGGACATAACAATGGGATGGGAGGGTGGGCAATCTGGCAGCAAGGGATCTAAAAGAAAACCGGAAAGGAAACGGGGTGAGCAGGTCACTCAGTCTCAGGTTAGGTTAGCAGTGGAGGGTGTGTGCACCTAAGTGATAGAGAGGAGCCATTCTTTGAGGAGAAGGGTCTTCAACTCCTTTATGGAATGCAGAAGTGAGGGGCTGAGTCTGCTTCTGATGATGAGGAGGAGGTTCCAGAGTCTGGGGGAGTAGACAGAGAAGGCCTGTCTTCTAATTCTTTCGACCGGCACCAGCGTAGATCTAGTCATGCCACATGAATAAACAGAACATGTTACTGCTGGCTGCACAAATACTCCTCCACATCTATGTAAGAACACTCTTCATGTTGACTTTGCTCTTAATGTTCTTTGTATGGTTTTTAAATCTCTTCTCAATTTGGCCCCATCTTATTTCACTTCTTTGGTTTCCTTTTATGTTCCTTCATGAACACTTTGCTCTTAGTCTCTCTTTTTCTTAACTGTTCAATTCCTCATTGTGCACAGCCTCATTTTTGTCATTTTTCCTTTCTTGCTCTATTACATTGGAACACCTTGTCTCTTTCTTTACACTATATAATCGTTCTTCCTGCTCTGCTCTTAAAGCCTATCTTTGTAGTTGATCTCATGACATTGTAATAATGTTTCAAGTAATGTGATGTGACATTGTACAGTGGTTAGTGTACCGCACTTAATAAATATAAAATATATATAAAACATTGTATGGTAGGGTAATGTTTATTTATAAAGCGCCTATACTCAGGCAAGTGTTTCAAAGTGTTCAAGGAGGGTGGGAACATGGGGAAAAACACAGTCACTCAGAGCCCTTGAAATTCTGAGACGATAATAGTCTGTACAGGCAGAGTAAGTACATATAATACATTTAACAGTTGAGACATAACAAATAGGCCTGACGACCATTCTGCAATTTTAACAAGTGCAATTGAGGGGTGAAGACAAGGGAGAACAGACAGACAATCTTATGGCAAGGTGCATTTGGATCTTGCAAGCGCACAGGTGGTCACAGGGAGGGGGAGGTCCAAGCGCACCCAGTCGGTGGAGACTATACTGGGGTAAGTGCAGAGAGAGCCACTCTCTTGGGTTATTTCTCAAGTGCAGTGATGGAGGGTGGGGTGCAAGGCCCTGAGTCAAGTGTGAGAGAGGACTGGCAGGGGTGCCCGGGAACTGTGAGACTCTGAGTTAGGAAACAGAAAAAAATGTTCGCAAATAGGAAACTCTCATCCCCTGCACACTGTCAAGTATCTGAGAAAAACAGATCAATAATTTATAAGTGGTATGTAATTGCCAGGTAATACACCTATTAACTATAGAATGGACGACTTGTTTTAGGGAAATTCATATCCAATTGTAAGCAACAGCATAATGAAGTCATACATGTATATTGCTTTCTTCTTGATCCCTATTTTCTTTCTAGAATCATGGGACTCTAGATTGGAATTATCCCAACATGTTTTCTGGTTTTGATAAAGTTTTAACATCCAATCCTTCTTATTGTTGCATCAGGAAATCTTACGCCACTCACGCATGTGCGGAGTGGCGTCATAGCTATGACGCTATCACGCATGCACGGAGTGATGTCATTGTTATGATGATATATAAACAAGCGACTGCATCCAAAAGACAACTACCTTTCATGGCAGCGGTTGCCACAGAGAGGGACCCTTCAGCTGTCCGGCTTTTTCTACATATTCCAAGTAAGTTATTTGATAGAATTTTCTTCTTCTTCGTTCCTCCTGTACTTAACATAATCTGTAGCCTGATAGGAAACCCTTCTTGCTTCCTCAGGCATGGGAGTAATTCCGTGACTATTTCATGACACTTCTTGACGAACTTCCCTGAAGTGATCACAGATTAAATAACATCACGATTTTGAGACCTAAAACTACATTATACCTTTTTTGGGTTATTTGAATTTCAGTTGGGAAGTGACGCCACCTCTTGCTTACCATCTCTATTAGGCATTTTATTAAGTCTAATTAGTGTTAGCAACAATATCTTGCAGGAATTTACCAGGACGCTAGGCATATTCTACTCAGAAATGCAAGATGGTTATTTACATCCTTGTACCACATGAACTTAGATCAAAAAAAGCAATCACCAGGTCAGCATTCCTATCAAACTGGATATTGATGTATTTTCCTTACTACATATTTTTCTTCCATATTTTTCTTCTTGTTTTGCTTTACTTGCTCCATACTCAATTGGCCTCTAAAACGAACCCTTTGATTGACTTCTATTGTTGAACAGGTCCAAACACACCTTCTCTTTATTGTGAAAGAGTATTGATACACATCATTCAAACACAGTATGGTCTATACCCTAGAAGATGGGATGAATAGATCTTTGCTCATGATCACTAGTATTTAATTAATGGTTTATTGAATTTAAGGTATGAGTGTTTGCACAAACTAATGGATAACAAGTTACATGTATTGATTGATGAAAAAATGCTATACGTTACAGATATTGATTTATGCAAAATTGCTATAAGTTACTAAATTATGATTTATGTATTTTGATTGTTTATTTTTTAGAATCTAAGAAACTATGATGTTGCCCCTGGTGAAGAGTGGTATCTTGAAACACGTTGGGCCAGCAATACAATACATTTCAAATTTTTGTGATACATTTGAAGACTGTCATTTTAAAAATTACTGTTTTCTCTATCTAATTCATGTTTTATTGTCATCTTAAAATTGGATATGAATTTCCCTAAAACAAGCGGTCCAATGCAATAGGTAATAGGTGTATTTCCTGGCAATTACCTACCACTTCTAAATTATTGATCTGATTTTCTCAGATACTTGACAGTGTGCATGGGATGGGAGTTCCCCATTGGGAACACTTTTTTCTGTTTCCATATTATTTTCAACCTATATGCCAAGGTTAAGACTATCTCCCCCGCACCTTTAGTTTTCTATAACTCACATCACAGAACATCATTCTATTATATCGAAATGTTGGTAAATACAAAATAGAAATAGGTGTGCTTTTCACCTGTTCTAGACTCTGAGGTACACCAGGCGGCCAGTCAATAAGATGTAAAGAAGAGGAGGGAGAGAGGGACAGAGAAAAGAGCTAAGTTAGCAGAGAGAGGGGGAAGAAAGAGGAGAAGAGGAAGGTTTTGAGGAATTTCCAGAACTTAAGAAGATCATGCTCAAGACGGAGGGCAACAGGGAGGCTATTCCAGAGAGAGGCACCTGCTGAGGATAAGACTCTCCCTCCAAACGGCTCACCCGCAGAAGGTTGAAGGTAGGTGAGCAGTATTTAGGTAGGCAACGTTGCAGGTAGGTATGTCCCAGGCCCCAGAAAGCTTAGTGGACAATGCAGAGGATCTTGAACTTGATCCCTGCAGCCATGGGGAGCCAGTGAATTGATTTCACCACCAGAGGGAGGTGGTTCCTGGGCTTGAGGCCAAGGATAAGTCTTGTTCCAAATGCAAATACAATGCCAGTAAAAAAGGGTGTGCCTCCATCAGAAACCTTAATTTCCCTGCTGGGTGTACAAATACTCCCAATCTCAAACGGCAAACCCCACACAAGGGGACTGTTTTTTCTAATTCCTATCTACTTGGGTAAAATCATTGATTTAATATCTAAAATGAAGGCTCTAATCAAAACTCTCCCATCCTCACGCTGGTTAGATAACACTAAGGAGTGATCCTGAAATAATGGATCCTCACTATGATGTTATCATACACAGTATAAAAAATCTTTATTATACAAAACACCAATCACAATTTAAATGTAATCATGTGTTTAAAACATGTATACAGTACACAAACAACAATTCCCCCTATTGCACCTATTGTGTAACATACACGTATATTCATCGGCAAGACTCACAATTGCACCAAAACAGATTTCTTGGACCTTGAGTGAGGACCAGCCGGTAAACACTTCTCAACATTCCTATAACCACCCGATGTGTCTGTCCACAAGTCCATATCTCTGCCAGATATTCCTCAGGGGGCACACTTATCTTTAAACATGTAATGAACGTATTGATCCAGTAAAAGATTCACCATGTGTACAAGAACGATATTTCATCCCACATTCTTCCAGGGATTACCTATGAGGATAGAGAAACATACTTAGGGGGGTGAGTACCGTAATTAATTAGACCCGTTTAGACTAACACTGACGCAATAACATGTACCTAGATAAATTGCTCATGGTACCAGCAACTCTGGATGTTGAATCACCACCTTTACTGGTCTATCCCGTTCTGATAAAATTATCATCATACGTCTACTCTGTAAAAAGGGGGGGAGAAGAAACCCCCCAAAACATATATTAGGCACAAATACTCCCCCAGCAATATGCACAAATGATCTTCAAGGCCCATTAAGTGCAATAAAATATGCAATGCAACAGTATGGAATTATTTCCTTGCTGGTTACATAAATGCCTCTCCCTCCCATGTAAAAAAAACACATTGGGCCTCATTCTGAGTTTGGAGGTAGCCATGGTGCTATTAGCGCCATGGCTGCCTCCAAAGTCGGCCCGGGTTCCCTGAATGGGGACTTACCGGGTAATTCCAACCTTGGAGGACCCGTTAAGTCCCCATTCAAAAAACCCATCCCCATTCCCATTCGAGCCCACATAGGGCTCAATGGGAATGGGGAGGGAGATAATAACGGGCCTGCTAATAGCGGACAAGTTATTAGCTCCCTGGTCCCTTAGCGGGTCCTGCTAAGGGCGGCTGGTAAAACCAGCCACCCGTAGAGGGACCCGCTAAGGAACCTCGGAATGCGGCGGTAAGGGGTTAACGGCACCAGCATCCTTACCGGTACCGTTAGCTCCTTAGCCCCATGGTCAGAATGAGGCCCATTGTCTTTAATTTTATGTTATTGTTTATAGTGCAAACGTAGACCCTAGGCAGCAGAGCGCCCTACAGAGTTCAGGAGAAGTCAGAGGCTAAAGTCGAGCTAGCATTTTTAACAGTAATGCAGTGCTTTGGGAATTGTCAAGGTTTCAGTCCTGGGGGAGGACACGCTGATAGAGCCATCCCTTCACGATTTTTCAGAAATGTATGATGGAAGGTGCAGTACAAGCCTCCAGGGGGAGTGAGTTCCAGGGGGATCGGGCACAGCAGGAGAAGGATTGCTATCTGATCCTTTCCTTACAGGTAAGTGTGGACTCTAACATTTTGATGGTCAAGCTACTGGAGGTGCGAGAACATCCTAAAATACAGACTATGGCTGCCAGGTAAGATGGGGTTCCGTTGGACACCGGTTTTGTATGTGATGCACGCAGTTTTATTTTGTCTTTGCCCTTAATGCCTGTAAAAAATGTAATGTTGCAATAAGGAATAATTTCCTTGCTGGCTGCACAAATGCTCCCAGTACCCATGTAAGAACACACATCATGTTGCCCTTGCACGTTAATCCTGATTTGCAGAAGCGTTTTGTATGGGTGAAGGCCCATTGGAAAACGCTCTGTGAATCAGGCCCTTAATGGTTTGAGGAAAAATTATTATTCCACAGAAATAAAAGCTTCATTGTTAGGTCCTATAGTAATTGAAATCCAACAAACTCCAACTCCCTGTTTTAACACTCCTCAAGTTGGATTTGCCCAGAAATGCTGGAAAACATGGCTGGACACTGTAAGAAAACATCCATGTTCCATTACCCTCTTCCTCGCATGCACACATTCATACCCATTCACTCACCCAGACAGTTTCTCTAACAATCATTAACACGTGCACCCAGAACTTTCATAAGCGCATTTACACAGACACACACCATTACATGCACGTGCACCATACATAGAAATATAATATACATTCCAGCTCTGAAGGACATGATGTATTTCTCCAGGCCTTTGGCTCCCATGCTCCAGGCAGGCAGGAAACAAGAAGCAGGGAGATCATTCTGATTCCTGACATGCGTGGTGGAGGTGGAGCACCTCCATCTTGCACCATAATTGCTTCTTATGCACCCAAACCGTAAACACAAATAGTTTCTTTCTAAAGTCAGAGTGCTGAGGCACTCCCACCGGACATGGGACAGTGAACCTACAAGCACCGAGGGGGCTGCGGGAGTCCCTACTACACCAGTGTCTGTTGTGAAAAATGAGTGATCCTTGCTGAAATGTTGTTTAATAGCAGCCTTTTTAAAGAAGTGTGAGTTGCTGTTTAATTTAATAGAGAGTTGGTGAATGTTGCTTTTAGGAGCTTATTCACTTGATGCTTCGTATATTCTTATGTTTCCAATGTTGTACTTCACTGTGTGTGTGTTTTTTTATTGTGATCGTGATTATTATTATTATTGATTTTATAATTATTATTATTATTATTATTATTATTAGTAGTAGTAGTAGTAGTAGTAGTAGTATTAGTAGTAGTAGTATTAGTATTAGTATTAGTATTATTATGTCAATGTCTTCAACTACTGGAGTCGTGAGAGTTTGCAGCCATGATGGATTGGGAGCATTGTATATAAACCTTCACAATGCCACCAATTAATCAAGGCCGTCATTATAGCAGCCCTAGCAAATCCACTAGGAGTGACCTTGCAAATGTGGAGGGTAAGATTGTTTTTGTAATACTGGAGATTTGGACCTCTAAATGTGCATAAGACATTGCCACCAGCCCCACCAATGCTTATTTATCGTTATGGAGTGTGTGAAACATCAGAGAGCTGGCTACGAGTAGCAGAAGGGTAGCTATTTGTGTAGTTTGAGATTAAGAGGGCGGAGCCTACATTTGGTGAATGGGGTATCTACATTTGTTGTGAGATGACACACTGGTCCATGCAGGATTGTGGCCTAGTGTGCATGGGAAGGATAACGTGGGTAGGGGAAAGAGGAAGAGTGAGTGAAAACGGAAGGGGAGGAGTGAGTGTAAGAGGAGAGGAGGCTGAATGAAGATATATTATCCTCCATAACCGTGTAACATCCTTAATTTTCCAGAAGAAGCAGAAAACCTCGCCCATGACCAAACAATGGAGAAGATGCAGTTGAAACAGATGGCTCATGCCATCACAGACAATTTTTGACTCATTTTTCACTCTTTGTCGGTTTGACCTCAGTGCACATAGTAACAACATATCTTACTCAGAATAGGATTCAGGGATCCCCTTCTTCTACACCCTTCTCACCCTGAGCTCACGTCACTGGCCAGTAGTTCACAGAATAACCTGTGAGTCTAGGTGCTTCATGTTCTTTATCCACTTACATTTTATTGAACATTTTCCAAAGAACATGAACTTGAATAATACACGAGTGATATTAATGTAGTTCACCCTCCACCCTCTCCCACCCCACGCTCACTCACGACCGCACCCATACGGGCAATGGAGTCTTCGTTACACATCGGTCAGGGACCAAACAGAATACACGAGCTGACATAGTGGGCTCAACCAATGGCAGGAAACAAGTGGTGCCAGCTGATTGCAGGAATAAACATGAAATAGGCCATCATCACTCAAAAGGACTCAGAGTCTCATAGATCCACAGTCTTGGTGAGGCAAAACTGTTGCCCAATTAAACAAAAAAGAATTCATGGTATCATGGGTCAAAGCTGTTGATTTCTCATATGTGAAAATCGTCCATAGTTTAGTAAGCCAGTCTGATTTAGAGGGCACCAAATTGCTTTTCCATTTCTGGTCAAGGGCAAGTCTCCCTGCTCATCAGCATGACCTGGAGCATTTTGGGCAGAGCAGACGAGTCTGCCTCAGGGGCAGGGATACCAAAGAGAAGCTCGAAGGGGAGTAGAGACAGGGAAACACCCACAATCTCCTTGATCCAGCTCAGGAGCTCTGACCAGTAAATCTGTATAGCAGGGCATTCCCACCACAGGTGGAACCGGGTCCCGCGTTGTCCACATTCCCTAGGGCAGAGAGGGGAAACATCAGGATACATTTTAGAGTGTCTCTCTGGTGTGAAATGCCATGCGTGTAGTATCTCAAAGTTGTGTTCATTGGATGAGGTGTACAAGGAGCCCGAAAAAAGGGTTCTAAAGATCTCAGCCCAAGTAGATTCCACCACCACACTCCCCACCCTCCCCTCCCACTGTAATCATGGTCTGATAAAATCTGGACAGGGAGCCTCTTCTCGATGAGGATTCCACTATGATTCTTTCGAGAGGTTTAAGGGAACGGGCCATGGCCTCCACCCACTGGGCATTGGTGAATATCCCCTTGACCCGGAGATACTCGAATATCGACATTGGGTTGCTCCTCATGGCTTCCGCTAGGCTATCCTAGTCGACGAAGGCCCCCTGTTGGAAGAGCTGAGCAGCACGTTCCAGGCCTAAGTCCGACCACCTTTGCGTGTCTCGAAGACCTCTTTTGCCCAGGTCAAGGTGGGGGGCCCATAAGGAAGACAAGGGGGAGGGCCAAGAGGAAAGAATGGAGATCACTTTATCGTGTTTCCACAGCGACCACAAGACAGATAAAGTAGGATGGTTCCTAATATTAGAGAGGAGGCCCTTGTTAGGAGCCCAAAGGAGGTCCCTCACTTTTCTGGGGTGAGCATGGACGTCTTCAATGTAGGTCCAATAGGTTCGTAAGTCGTCTTTTGAGTGCTCCAACATTACCCTTCATTGAACTGCCTGTGGTAGAGACGGAAGTCTGGTATGCCAAACCCCCCATAGGATCTCTGGACTGTCAGAGTAGCATGCTTAATCCTTGGTTCTTACCGCTCCAGATGAAGCACTGAACCATAGAGTGAAGGGACCCGAAATATGAGTCTGGGATAGAGATATGGAGGGTGGTAAAGAAATAGAGGAGCCGGGGCAGTACATTCATCTTAATGGATACCATGCGCCCAAACCAACAGAGAGTCAAGGGAGCCCATCGCTGTAGATCGAGTTTTATCTTGGCAAGGATAGGGGGGTAATTCAATTTAAAGAGGAGGCTCAAATCCCTCGGGAGGAGGACCCCCAAGTAAGGCATAGCTTTGCGCTCTATTCTAATACCTCCTAAAGCTTCCTTTCCCCCAATGTCCCCGTCGGTCTTACCCATTGGCATTAAACAGGATTTTGATTAGTTAATTTTCAAACCAGAAAATACCCCAAAGGAGTGGATCAGGCCTAGATGGTTCGGGAGAGAGCCTTGTAGATTGGTTATGTAAGCGAGGATGTCATCTGCGAAGAGTGAGAGGTTAAAGTTGAGGTCTCCACATCGAACCCCAGTAATCCCCTGGTGCTGCCTAATGGCTATTGCTAAGGGGTCCATTGCAAGAGCATAGAGAAGGGGCGAGATCGGGCAGCCCTGCTGGGTCCCCCTGGTGAGGTAGAACGGGGCAGAAGCGTCTCATTAAACGCAACTCTGGCCGTTGGGCCGTTATACAGCATGGCATTCCACTCCCAGACCCATCTTCTGCAAGACCTTGCCCATGTATGACCCTCTGACATGGTCGAAGGCCTTTTCTGAATCCAGTGAAAGAAGGTAGGCCTCCTTATCTTCAACTGCTACTTCGTGCATCAGGACTAGTGTTTTTCTAATGTTGTCTGCTCCCTGCCTACCAGGAATAAAACTAACCTGATCGCCATGTACTAGCGACGGGAGATGCTATGCCAGCCTGTTAGCAAGAAACTTGGCTAAGACCTTCACATCCATGTTGAGCAGGGAGATAGGGTGGTAGGACTGGCAATTGGTTGGATCCTTCCCCTCCTTCGGGATGACCACTATACAGGCTGACAACATGGATTGAGGGAGGGAAAATGAGTCGAGAACTGAGTCGAACAACTTTTACAGAAAAGGGGCCAGGGCTGAGTGTAAAAGAGGACTGTGAACCCATCATCTCATGGGGGGGGGAAGGCGGGAGATCGGTACCGAGTCAAGGAATCTATCTATATCAGCTCTGTCTCCATCATATTCTGTCTTGTAGAGGTATTCGTAATGCATGCAGAATTGCTCCGCTATCCCCACATCATCCCGACATTTAGTCCCACCTGGTAGTATCAGTGAGTCCACTCTTCTATTATTTATGAGCTCACACAGTCTCCAGGCTAGAATCTTATCAGCCTTCTCCCCCTTCTCATATACCTTTGTTTAAGAAAGGATAGTTTCCTCTCAGTTTGCTCAATTAGGAGAGCGGCTAGTTTAGCTTTCAGCCACTGGGGTTATGCTCACTTGCCTGCGAACATCTGGGACCTTAGTTTGCCCCCCGGCTGGATGGACTTTATTTTATCTCCTCTCTGCACCTCTCATGCTTCCTTGCTGATCCCATTCCAATAAGGACACCACCTGCACATTGTCGTTGATAGCAAAATACTCTTTTATGGTAGACAGTAGGGACTAGGATAGTTCTTTGTCCCTCAAGAAAAGATTGTTGCACGTCCTTCTCAAATTTACTGGGGGTTTCAAGGGAATCCCTATTTGAACCATGACTACATCGTGGTACGACCAAGGACCCAGTTCCTTACTAACTTCAGATATTCTCCCATAAAGCAAGCTGTCGACCAGAATATAATAAATTCTGGAGAATGACGAATGGGGACTAGAGTAAAACATCAATAAAGGGTCTCGCCCCTCACGCGCCGAATGAGAGTCCTTGAGCCCCAGTTTGTCGTTGGAGCTCTGAAAAGAGGCGGCTATTCTCCCCTGTGCATGGGTATATGTGTTTGGGCGCTCAGATTTCCTATCACGGTCCGGTTCAAAGACCATATGGAAGTACCCACCCACCAGGAGAGCTCCTTCTGTGAAGACCATGATTCTAGACTTCACCTCCGACAAAAGCAGTCCTAGGATTCCATGGTGGCGTAAACTGAAAATAGGGTCACTTTGGAGCCCCTGATTTCCACTTTGATAATTATGTATCGGCCTTCCGGGTCTCTACATTGGGCCTTCAGAGCAAAGTGCGCCTTTGGGGAGACCATTATCGCCACCCCTCTTTTCTTAGTTTGACAAGAAGCGTGAAAGACCCCCTGAATGGTTTTCGCTGTGAGGGACTGTTCCCCAGTCCTGCCCCAATGGGTTTCTTGAAGAAACAAAAAGTGCAGCTTCAACCTGTATATACAACAAACATCAATGTTCTGAGCCCCCACGCCCCCAAAACTTAAATCGAAACAAGACTCTTCCGCTTTCCTTACCCCCCTCCCATCCAGGATTGTCAGCTGTATGAAAAACCAATACAACAATGAAGGCAGTCCTTGGAAGGAAGTCTGGGGTTTCCCTCAGGGTTCCCGTGGACGAGGAAGTAGCCTTGGTTCAGATCTCACCTCTTCTCTCTCAAGAGTAATGGAAATTCAAAAACAAATTATGTAGGAGCCTGCTCGCGGGAGGGTGGTGCCACCCTCCTCTATTTCCTGTGGCCCTGCACTCTGCATTTTTTGTTAGGATTGCTGGTGCTTCGTGGACCCTTCAATTTGGATGCTTCACTCTCGTTGTCCTCCCCCGGGGGGGGTGATCCTGCAAGAGCTCCTGGGTCCCTCTCTGGATGTCGTCCTCCATGACCAAAGAGTATTTATAACCCTCGAATTCAAATGAGAGAAAAAATTGATGACCTCATCTGTATCTCACACCTTTGGGCTGGAGCCATTTCGTTAGGGGGCTGCATAGTTGGCAGCATGCTAGTGTCAGGGCAGATAGGTCTTGGTAGATCGTGTCCTTGGTGCCTTCCTAGTCGATCAGTCCCTTCTTCCGTGCCCGCAAATTGCGGTACCGTACTTAGCAAAGAGGTCCCTTTGCGGGTCCCTACTTTAACGGCTGGTCTAGACCAGCCGTGCAGGTCGGGTCCCACAAAGGGACCTCGTAGTAAGGCGCTAATGGGTTAACGGCGCAGCAGCCTTTAACGGCAACGTTAACCCATTAGCGCCAGGGTCGTAATGAGGCCCAAAGTCTTAATTTCACAGCTAGCTATATTACACATTTTATAAGATTCTGGGAGTTTCTTTCATCTAAGATGAGAGCTAACTACCAACAACTCAGTCTTTGATTCTTTGAGAGCAAGGACATTAAATGCCATCCATCTCTGGATAATGTCAAAGACGGTGTTAATCCTGATAACATCTTCCTCACAGTTGCCAATAGTAGTTGTGTGTCTTCGGTATAGTTGGCAAATTGGACACCTTCCTTGTCAAATAAATTAAAAAAATGCCTTTAAAAAAGATATTAAACAAAGTGGGGTAAAGGCAAGACGCCTGGGGCACACCGCATTGAAGGGGAGCAGGATCAGCTGATGTGCCATTATTAAAGACTCTTGCCTCTCTCTGTGAAAAGAAAGATAAAATCCAAGAGGCAGCAGACTCAGAGATAAAGACTCAGAGCAAATCCTTTAAAACAGTAAATAAAAATCAAACAGATCAAATCTAACAAAAGCAGCAAAGTCCATATTTGACAACAGATTCGCTTTCAGGTTCAGCAGAGCCACACTGTACTATGCGAGGCCCGAAAGTCAGACCGCTTATATCTGAACAAGTTATGTGCTTGTAAGTAGGCCATCCAAAACTGAATTTCTAACAGGAACAGGACATTTGTGATGGGTCCAAAATGACTGGCAATATTGGGACCTAAAGAAGGTTTCTTCAGTAAAGGAGTGATTCAGGCTTCTTAAATAAAGACTGGGACCTGAGCTGCTAAAAAGGAGGAGTTAACATAGTCTGCAAGGCAGGAAGCACGCTTCTTTATCACACTGGATGGACAAGGATCCACTGGCCAACTTGTGGTTTTGAGACTTTGAAGAATAGTAATGATTTCACCATCTGTCGCCTCTTTAAACTCACAATGAGGTACAGAGATCATAGGGGAGGCCCTGTGCTTATCGGAGAAAGCGTAGACACCTTTTGCTGTGCAGCAAACTTCAAGTTGGCAACTTTCTCAAACATAGCATGTTGTATCTTGGCACATTAATCCTTGTCCTACAGCATCATTTGGAGAGCTATCAGGCTTTTCCAGTTCTTTCATGATCGTGAAAAACTTTTTACTGTTGGACAATGCATTACGAATGCAGCCATCAAGTTGGACCTGTTTTGCTGCCAATATAGCTTTCTTGTAAAGGTAGGAACTGCACTATATCTGTCTTTGTCAGATGCAAGATGAGATTTCTGCCAGCCCCTCTACAGTTTGTTCATTTAAGTGCTTTACAATTGTGCGTTTATATCTTGACAACT
Organism: Ambystoma mexicanum; assembly: GCF_040938575.1. NCBI lineage: Eukaryota > Metazoa > Chordata > Amphibia > Caudata > Ambystomatidae > Ambystoma > Ambystoma mexicanum. Next base: position 982,589,746 of record NC_090926.1, on the reverse strand, counting down.
ATCAGTATAACACGTGTCTAACCTTTTAACAAGTGTAGCAACTATGCTGGCATGTATAGAATCACCATGAATATGTGTATGTGTTATAAATAAACCTTTTTCTTGCATACACCATTGACATCCATACTGTTCTCGTGTCATTATTCTAAGTGTGTTTCCTGTGCATTATTCAAGCTCTGGCTGCAATGGAATCAGAGCACATCTTCCTTGCACAGCGCAGCACATGCACCGTTGCTACATTAGAACCATTGTAGGGGTTTTGGGGGCTAGGAAAAGACAGATGTCGAGTCCCACTAGCTTAAAGAATTGTAAGGCATTCAGAATCACGCCCCATCCCATTGAGACCACAACCCAAAGCATCAAGTCCTCTTAATCCCTTCAGCAATCACTGGAATAAGAATAACATACAAGTGGCAAATCCAGGGAACGTTAACAGTCCATGATGAGGGTGCTTGTATTCTAGCAAAGGTACAGAAAACTTTTTTAACAATGACAGCTATTAGAAGGGTATACAGCCTGTAGTATAGATGCAGGGCACAGATCGGTTGCTGTATGAAATAATCTGAATGCCACTAGTAGCTTCACAGAATGTAAAAGTGCTCAAGCTTCGATGCAGGAGGCAGATTGGAAGGAATGAGACATGCATGCACCAAAGCATACATAGCAGGCACAAATAAGCATTGGCGTCAACAGGAATCAAATTTAGGAGGGGCACAGAGGGGGCCAAAGACAAAAGTAGGGGGAGAACATGGTCACTGCTCGTCTTAGGTAGGGGGGCACAAGGAGGGGGCACAGGGTGTAAAAGGGGGGGCCCGGCCCTCCCAGGCCCCCCCTAGCTACGCCACTGCACAAGAAGCTACCAGGAAGATGCACAAATCAGGAGTAAGCCTGAGTTTAACAAAGGGCCATGGCGTGCAAGCAGTGAGTAAAGAAACACATGATTTTGTGGTGTGCAGTATACCAATAGTCACTATTATTACATATGAAGCAACAATGCAGCCAGTTAGACCATGAGTTTGAAGAGCATACCCTTAGAACTAAATCTCATTTTGTAATATTTAGGGACAAGCACATTTGACAAGTTCTGTACCACCATGAAATTAAATTAGTTTACCCAGGATCACATATGTAGCCCGTGGCCCAAATTGGGCCCAGCTAGGCAGGACTGAATACTTGTTCCCTGAGGTAAATAATGAAATAAAGACACAGTCACCAGGGTGCAGGGAACCAAGGTGTATTTAATGTGCTACGTAGTGTTTTCGTGGACCTTCCTGTCTGGAATACACCATGCAGCCCAACATGTTGCTGGAATGAATGAAGAAAAAAAAGAACAAAGGACAACACACACCTGCTCAGGAGTCAGCTAGGAAGGATAGAGGGATCATTATAAAAGGTACCGTTGAGAGAAAGACAAAAGGGTTGAAGCGACAGAGAGGATGAGAGAAAACAACAGCAGCTCTCTGGGCGGCTGTGGCCTCGAGTGCCCCCCATCCCAGGGCCTTACCACCATTAAGAAAAACAGGCCAGCATCTTCTGTGAGCCAAGACTGCATGCCAGGAACAGCCCGAGCTTTCATGGGAAAGACTCACACACAGGGCCACTGCAGCAGCCATCCCTACATAAGGTAACCTATATGTGTGTTATTGTTTGTAATGTATATATGTGTATATGTATATGCATGTGTAGATTTACTGCTAGAGTCATAATTATGTTTTGTTTCATTTATTAATATTATATAGAATGTTAGTAGTTAAGTAGGGGATTAGAGTTGGGTATGAATGTAGATAAGGGAGTGGGGAGGCATATGGAAGTACAGTGTGGAACACTGGTGTGAGACAGATAAGTGGCAACATGCCAAAGGCTGCCTAGGTGTTGTAGCCACCCACTGGGGCCATCTCTTGGCCGTTCCTTATAGTGGTAGGTGCCATTAGGAAATAGGGGTATGTTCGGTCCTTCCTACCCTAGGGGTGTTCTTTTGACCCATCTAAGGCAGGGGGGTGACAGGGCAGATCACTTGGAGGGAAATCATGTCAGGGGAACTGAGAAGAAGGGTTTCAGGATGGATATGTTTTTTATTGTTAATATGTTGTGTGTTTTAGAAATAATAAGGGTTTCCATTGGAATCCCCATCTGTGTACCATTAAAGAAAGAAGGTAAGGACTCAGGTAGTAGCACATCTCATGTTGTAGTATCAATTTTATTTTGCAGGTGGTGCAGTCCCCTTTCCTATCCAGCTGGTCTCGGCGTTGGGGTTGGTTGGTTCCTGTGGAATCTCTTCCTGACCTGGGGTGAGGGACGTGTACACTCTTGCCCTGGACGAGGGGCTGCACATACTTTGGTTAAACAGTAATAACCCAAAAAGGCTAGATTTAAAAAAAAAGAAACCTTTACAGAATCATGTTATGCAAAAGGAGAATGATTTTAACTTATTTTTCTTCATCATCAAGCTTTACATACAACCAACGCGGAGACTTGCAGATTGTAATTCAGGAGGTGCAGAAGAACATTTGAAACCGTACAAAAAAGCAAACCTGAAATTAAACATGCCAGAGGTCTGTGACATTTGGTCGGCTCTCTCCTAACTAAGACCCCTTCCGTTCAAACAGCCAATGTGAATAGAAGGTGCAGGTAATGGGCTACACAATGCTGCCAAAATGTGAGTAGGCAAACATTTTCACAGATAGAAACACACTATCAGAAGCTGCGATAAGGTCATTTGCTCAGGATCACTGTATCATCCGGTGGCAAAATCCGGGATATGAGCCTCAACATTTTTGTTCCACAGTGGCGAATTTTGTTACCTAGTAACCTCTAACAACTAAAACTGTATGTTCTTAATAGTGATCGCTGAAAGTCTGATGCTATGTTCATTTTTATAACTGTCCATTATTGTATATCATAGTAAGTGTAACTATTCCCAAAATATATGTGTGCTCAATTTTTTCAACTTTGGGGAAGAGGAGAGGCTGAGTGAGCCTAGTCAGAATTAGGTCCAGCAATCGGTCATATGACCAAAAATATCTATAAAGAGTGCCTCACACAGAGCTATCGTCTGAGCCATAGTGGGACACAAATGTATTAATATGCATTTCAACTTTGGGTATTTCACACAATCAATATATTCTCCACAGAGGTGAAAACGCTACATGACATATGCGTTAGTTAATACATAAACTGTATGAACAAATAATATATTACAGGATTAATTGATGAAAATGTAAACAACAGCCAGGAAGCAGACTCATGCCATTAGCAGTGCACAACACAATATCAAGACACGTTTTGATACAGGATTTTCTACTCAAGACCCATACGAGTGAAGCACTCCTCCCTTACCTGGCAATCATCAACAACTCCCTATCTCAAGGCACCTACCACTTGACCCTCAAGACTTGACAAATTCTCCCACTCCTCAAGAAACACTAGACCCTGACGACATCAACAACTACCAACCCATCACCCATCTTACGTTCCTAGGTAAGATCCTTCAGCAAGCAGTAACTATGCAACTCTTTCAACATATGAAAGCAAGAACCTCCATCAGTCCTAGCAATCTGTCTTCAGACCCAGATGCATCACAGAAACGGCTAACATCAAGGTGAGCAACGATTCCCTTAAAGTCCTTGAAGTTGGCCTTCCTTACCTCCTAGTTCTCTTTGATCTTGGCAAAGTGGGAGGAAGCGTTTCGAGTGTTGTCGCAACTCTGTTGCTGTCTTACTAGATGGTCATCTCCACTACCTCTTGGAGAAGTGTTTTTGTTACTTTAAACCAGCACAGCTTATAAGCTGTGCCCATTTGCGAAGCGGAGCGAAGTGTGAGGAAGTGTTTTGAGTCGAGTGTTCCAAAGTGGTCGGAAGTGGAAAGAAGAGAGTGAGCTGTTGAGTGCTCACTATTCCTGCTGACTACCGACCAGCAAGTTGGCATCTACATTGCCCACTTCGTGAAGCCATCTGAAGTAGAGGTGCAAGCGCAAGAATTAATCAAAAAGCTCTGGATATATTCCTCTGAGTTTTAATGAAGGTAACACACGTATTTTCTCCCTCCCGAAGAGTCCTTATTTGGGGAATTGAGATTACTCGACTTAAAAGCCATCAGGACGGCCCCAGTCTTTGCATGATTTTTTGCTTGCACCATGCTCTAGTTGTTATTTTGACTACTCTGGATTCATAAGTAGGCATTGTATCCTGCTGTCAATCTCTGCAAACTTGATTTATTCCTCTGTGTGGCAATAAAAATCTGGAGTGGACCTGATTTGTGGAATCTTAAGTTGTACTGGTGGATCAGTGCTGGAAATTGGGCAGTGAACCCTGGACAAAATGGGGTGCATAGAGAGTTATACATCAAAGCGGTAGTGTGGTTGCTTCTTTTAGAGAGTTCTCCAGCAACACAGCTTTGTTAATCTATAATAGAAGATGCTTCTGCGGAGTGGTTTTATGCAAACTTTACCTTCTCAAACACTTCAGGTCAATCCGGCTCTGATTACAGATAAGGTAATGTTGATGGTGGTGGCCCTACCTTTACCTCTTTCCCCTGTAATTGCTTCTGGTCAATCAATGGTGTGTGATGCTACCACTTGTCCTGATCTGTCTGTCAGAACTGATATTTCACCTGTTACTACCTTTCAAGTGGTTGATCGTGTAAAAGGTGGTGAGTGAGCCATTACACATGACAGTTTTCCTCACTTTTCGTGCAAAGGAAAAATAACAGCATTACATATTTACAAACAGTGAAATTGGCACCTTCGCTTGCCTGTTCTGACACTGATGACATTTCAAACAATATATCTAGACACTCAAATGATTCAACACATATTTTGAACACTTCTCTGTCACTTTCCCTGGACTTCCAGCAGATTTTTGCCTCACTGCTATCATCTTTTAACTCACCTCCTGATTTTGTGCCTCTATGAAGACTTTCTGCAGCTTATCAAAACCATAACGGAAAGGTGGACTCGTCAATCTGTGATGATTTGCAGGAAATCAATCATGTCTTATGTGTGTGGTTTCTTTATATAAGGCTCTTAAAACTGAAACCAAATCCCATTCAGCACTTTTAGAATCTTTACAGATTAAGTTGGATAATGTTAAACTTCATAATGTGGCTCAAACTTTTGTCTCTAATTATGGGGATAATCATGCAGAGCAGAGAGGAGCTGGGACTTCTATAAATTATCAGATGGGATCTCCCGAGATGCTGTCATCAGTTAATGCTGTCGGTCAGGTTTCAGTCTCAGGTATATTTATGAGTAATAATTTGTCTGTTAGTGAGTAACAACTCTTACCCAGCTCCACTATCTCTGTGATGTTGACTGTATTGGTCGATTCATTGCTATCAGGTAAATCGACAGATACTGTTGTCCATGATGTATCCCCTCCTGTGTGAATTTGACTGCCACTCCTGGCTTAATAGGAATGGTGGGAGATGTGCATGAATCCACGTTGGACTTCTTTTATACTCTATATGACCGTTATAAATTTGGATAAGCCACACGGAAGTGTAACAGAGTTACCTCCAAAGACGAAACATAGATTAGCTGGTCGAAAGCAGGTTAAAATATATATATATATATATCACTTAATACTAAAATAAACAGGCAGATTGCAAAATCTTTTCCCCATGCTTTGATAAATAATACTTTAGATTAAGATGTGTGTCAAAAGCAAATCCCATGAGTAGTTCTAGTTATCCCCTGTAATTGGATTGACATGAAACATCTCAAAACTATGGTTAACTTCATGGTTAATACCCATAAATCTTTAACATTAGGACCCCCAATGGTTTTGCTGGGCTCAAAGGTATCAAATCAGATTCTATTGAGGGATCCTCACCGCCTAGAAACAAAGAAAGTTTCCTTTCTAGTGTTGCATCGGTCGCCCAACTTCAGGGAACTAAAGAGGTATCACTAATGGCCCCAGGTTCTGAAGACTTGGGTACCACAAACCAATCAGGGACAGAGCATTTAGCTGGTCTCATTAAGAACCAATCTGGGTTAATTTCACAGAAAGCACTTTATCATGGTAGCAAAACTTCACATGGGGATTTGTATTTTCCTAAACGAGTAACTGGAGGGATGATCCTACCTGATATGTCCAATTCACCCACATTAAATGATTGGACGACTCAGTGGCTTCTTCCTTCGGGCTCTGGTGTTAACATAGTAATGAACAAACAAATGCTTTCAAACAAGAATTTAATTTCTGTCTCTTTTTAATTATCAGTAGACCTGTCACGTGGTCAGTATTCTAAGTCAACCTTTTGACTATAATAAAGCCAAGCACAACCCGGGATCTTTCAATGCTATACCTAATCCAGAATATAGTATACTTAGGGGTGTTAAAGGTCAGGGATATAAGGGAGTCGTGCATAATTTTGTGAAGTCAAGACTGCCCTCCTTTGTTCCTGGTGATGATTTGAATTCTTCTTCTTTGGTTAAACAAAAGGACCATATTGAGGTCTCTCAGTTGTTATTGAAAAGTGTCCTTCCAGAGAATAAGAATATTAATCTTAATTGCATTAACACCTTGCGCCTGCTTTGCTCAATTCTTTCACTTTACAAAATGGTTAGTGGGGATATTGATCAAGTGAATTTCATCAATCATTATAGAACGGATTGTGTAATTTTATATATCAAATCTAACATCTTCATTCGCTTATTAATGAATGAATTACAGTTGCTTAGGACACTGTGCTTTGACCTTTCTCATTATAATATTAATAGGTATAATGGTGACCCATCAAACAAGGAAAGATTTAATGAACAATCGTCACGGAAGATCATAGTTTACCTAAAAAGAGACTGTGATGGCCATCACCCTCACCGTATTTCAAGGACATCAACCTGATTGATCTTGGTTGTCAGAGTCACTCTTCTCTGAAAAGCCAAAATCTAATTCTCAGTTTCCGTAAGGTTCAATCTTTTGACTTTTGTTTACTTCTCTTATCATGGAATACACAGGGTCACTCTGCACTGCTGTCTAATCCTTTAGTTTGCCAATTGTTAGAAAAATATCACAGTGTTTCACTGAAAAGGACTTGGCTGTTATTAAGTTCAAGATGTGAGGGTTATCTTTCATCTTTTCAATCAGCTAAAAAAAGGGACATAGATCATATCTCCGGTAGATTGCTATCTTTGGTACAGTCTACTAGGTACTTGGATTTAGTTTCATCCTTGAATATTTAGTTTGGCCTAATAGGTACGAATGTCAGGCTAATGTGTGTGATCCCTAGTGACATTTTAATTTTCAATATTTATTGGCATTCAGGTATATGTAAATTAGAATATTTCCTTGATATGCTAATGTTTCAAGCAAATGACTGGCAAGTGAAGTATCCAAGTGGTCAGATTACAGCCCCAGGGGAGTTCAATTCTTCCTGTCCTTTTACACAACCAATGGTTGACATCCCCTGTCTAGGACATTGGAAGAAACAATATGGTCAAGCCTGTTTGAACTCTATGGAGGGTATGGGTTTGATAATGTTAAATTGATCCATTAAAGGTGATGCCCCAGGTAGTTATTCCCAGATGAACAGCACTTCACAATCAATCTATATATTTACCAGCAAGGCCCTGTTGACAGATGTCTTCATCGCTATATAGTTTCAAATGATTATGATTATAGCGTTCACAGTTACCTTACAACAGTATTTGTTTTAATGAAGTTTATCCAAAATAATCTAATCTTTTCCACTTCTTTTTAAGAGTTAACTCTGCAGGTAACTGTGTACATTGGAATGGTGCCTCCATGTGTAAAGTTAATGAGAAAACTTCAAACTGTTTAAAACTCTCTTCAATCAAGTGGCAATATTAAATTTTTATTGTGGATAAATATGATGACTTTTTGGTTTACCTTCTCCGCATTAGTCTTGGTAAGGCCCAGGGATGAGCTGGAATTTCGTCAAGGCATCAGCATGTTTTTGATCAGAATGTGGTCCGTCAAAAAAGGTGATGCACACTAAACTTAGAAATATAAGATCAGTCATAATTCTTTCTCCTCCTTTTAAGGCTTTACAGATTAAAAAAGTCAAACAATGTTATACAAATTGGATTCAAAATAACTGTTTAAAGTGAACAAAGAGAAGGTGGCTGAAAGAAAAATGTCTGGTCCTAAAAAACAAGGAAACAAGATCATTTTGGTATATGATGAATGACCTTGCACATCCCCAACCAGAACTGTCTGCAGTCTAAAAAAAAAAAAAACAATGGGTTTCCCATTTCAGAAAAGTCTTCAGTACTCAGGTGACAACTATCATAAATACAGCCTTATGACTAATATTCCCTTATGTAATTGGTCTATGGTGATTGAGAAGAATCAAATCTGTGAAATTATACAGAAATTCGGTTCTTCACGTGCTTCAGGTCCAAATAATCTTTCCACATTTGTATTCAAGGTCAATCCGGTTACTTGGGCATCCATCCTGTCCACTCTTTTTACTGATATTGTTGCTACTCAATTTTTACCTAAAACTTGGTCCACTGCATATGTTTTGCCAATTTCGAAAAAGGGTACTTGCTCTGATCCAGTAAACTATAGACACATTCGGATAGCAAGACTTTTGCAGCTCTTCTTTTAGATTTTCTGTGCATTACAGAAACCTGGATTTTGCCTCACAAGACTACAGTTGCTGCTTCATTAACCACATCTTCAACCTTATTATACCCGCACCACCACTCATGCAGGGGATACTGGCATACTCTACCGCTTCTCCTTTTCTACTATCTTTTCCCCTTCTGCTCTTCCAACTTATTCTTCCTTCAAATGTATCTATAAAACATTTCAAAACCCTTCTCTATTTCTTTTATTGTTGTCTATCGTCCTCCCGGCCCTATTGGCTCTTTTTGTGAAGACATTGATCATCTCTTGTCTCATGTTCTACCTACTCCCACCCCTGTTGTTCTGTTAGGGGACTTTAATCTTCACCTGTCCTCTACGCACTCTGCTATTCCTTTTCTTTCTGTCCTTAATTCTCACTTTCTTATACCTCTCTCTACTCCCCCATCACACATGTCTGGTTCCTCTCTGGATATTATCTTTATCTCGACTTTCACTGCTTCTCCTGTCTTATATCTTCCTGTCTACCTCTCTGCTCATTATTTACTTTCTACATCATTACTCCCACTTGCTTCTGTTCGTTCTTTCCCTCCTTCATTTGGTCCAAGGTTTTTTCGATGTGATTTACGGGATTTGAATTCTTCACTGTTTAACACTACCTGTACTTTGATACTTTCCACCCCTCTCTCCTTTTCAGCCCTGAATGCTGATGAAGCAGCATCCTCCATTTGCTCATCTCTTACTACTTCTCTTGATCAACTCTACCCTCTGCCTCCTTTCCACCCTACTTGTAAACCCCTCCCACCCAAGGCTTTTTCCCCACTTGCGCTCTATGCACTGCTTTCTTTGTCACCTTGGAAGGCATTGGCTCAAGACCAAATCCACGCCTGATAGTTCCACCTATTTCTCTTATCATGCTCTCTATGATGATTGTTTATGCTCTGGTAAATGTCTTTCTTTTTCGGATCTTCTACAAGCTCAGTCTACACACCATAGGCATCTTTTTCAAGCTCTTACACATCTTCTCGATCCTCCTACTATTGATCACTCTACAAACTCTACTATCTCTGCCTCTGACTTTGCTCATTTCTTTTCCTCAAAAGTAATTTCTCTTCATCATGTCATTGAAGCATCTAAGCCACCGCAATGCCAGCCCCACTCCTGCTCTTACTCCTTATGCCACCTATACTCACTTTGCTCATGTTTCTAATTCTGATGCTTTCCTTTTGCTAGCTAAATCTCATCCTTCTGCATCTCCTACTGACCCTATTCCCTATATGTTAATTCCTAAAGTCTAACCTTTTTTTGTACCCTATCATGTCTCCTTTTTCAATATCTGTCTCTCTACCTCCACCTTTCCCACATCATTTAAGCACGCATCTATCATTCCAATTTTGAAGAAACCTACCGCGGATCCCTGCTTGTCCCAAACATCTGCCCTTTTTCTTTATTGACCATATTTATTGGTTTGATTATTGATGTATGAGTACAGTCTGCATCCCCATCCATCTGTAAGTATTGCTACCTCATCTTAAAGGACCCAGGTCCATGGGTTCATGTGGTAGGAGAGGTATTATGGTTAAAGAGCCGTCGACCCAGTAGGCTTTTAAGGGTCTCAGAATATCGGATGTCCTCCACCCTTTAGCTGGAGAACTGTGAGGCTTCCTGTGGATAGCGGATGAAAATAATTTCCTGCTAGACATCAGAGATGGGTGGGTCGGGTACATCTTTCACGGAATTCCCCTTCCGATTTCTACAGGCAGCTGAGTGGACCGAAGGCTAGGGTGGCTGGTTGAGGAGGAAACGATCCCGAGGATCAGGAGCTGAAAAGCAAATGGTGAGTAGATTGAGACAGATGGCAATAAAACAATGTATGAATATTAAGTGGGTAAAGTGATAATGGAAGAAAGTAACAGAGGGTTGGTGGGGTATTTAGTAAACAATGAGGAGTGTTATATAGAGGTATATATATATATATACATATATATATATATATAGGACAACGAGCGTCACAGATTAAACACATAATCCTACGTCCAAGAGACGTCTAGAAGAAGTTATTTCAAAATCCGAAGTGGATATACTAAGGCTACCAGCGAACAAGGTTCGCTAAGGGGGATAACTTACACACCGATCAGAGTATTTTTAGGGGTAGGAATAAGCAGCAAGGAGCGCTGAGACAAGTATATATTGAGGCCGGCCAGTTTGTTTGTTTGTATATCATATGTATTGAATGTATTAAGGAAATAATTAAATGTCTCGTAGCGACAAATAATAGATTGTGGTAAAAGGCTGAGAGTAGATTATTTATTTATTTAGTCACCAATGGCATCGACTGACTAGGTAGACTGAAGTAAAGTGAGACTTAGGGGGTAATTCATGGAATAAATGTGCGCCGAAATCAGTGGCGCAAGCAGGCGCAAGCGTGAAAAAACCAGTGCACCTGTGCGAATTGCACATGTGCGATTCATGTAAGGCCCTGCGCCTGTTTTCCCTGGGATGTGCGCCAAATCCATGCGTGGCGCACAGGATCCTCCGCAAGGCCCGGCGCCTCTTGAAGGCAAAGCATGCAGAGGGGTGCCGGGTCCGCCTTACCAACATCCAGATGAGGGTCCTGGAACGCATACACCCAGCGCTCCACCTCCAGGTCCTTCAGAGACAGACCCGTCCGGAGTCGAGCGGTAAGTGTCCATGCGTACTGATTGGACACAGTGCATGTTGAGGTGTACCAGGAGTGTGCAGGTTGGACATATGTCTTGAAAGGCCCATGTATGGATGTGTATGTACAGGGACATGAGCCTGCCGCATGTGAGTCAGTCATGTGTGAGGCACATCAATGGTGTATGTGTTTAAATGCATGATGGCCAAATGCATGTATACATTTCTGTGTATGTACTGTGGCATGGTTGTGGTGTGACACATGGATGCTGGTTCCACCTTCATGTATGTGCACAATGTACATGTGAGTGTGTGTGTATTTGACATGTGTGCCACTGCGATACACCATGGATACATGTGACACCGACATGAAGGAGGCTGATTGGCAGATGTGACATGGATGCCTATGATTTCACTGTGACAGGTGGTGGAGATGTAGAGATGCATGTATGTCTGGTGGCGTGTGTGCATTTGTTTGGCACTCCCCGTGTTGCATGTGATGTCAGGCTAACCTTCGGATGCTCATGCTGTTGTATGTGTATGGATGGTGCTGCCTGCTGCAACATTTCTGTTAATTTGCGCATGTGTGTGGGTTCAAATGATATGTGTGTTGGGGAGTGTGATGCCATGTGTGAAGTTTGACACTGCCACTCATGTGCAACTGTTACGCTCACCTGGCACCCACTGGGGCGTCGGTCGGACCCGGACAGCTGCGGTCTCCACCCACGTGATGCATAGTCCAGCGATGACTGACTGGATCTGCCCTCCTAATCTTGTCTGCTTAACCTGTAGAAATATTCTCCTGCAAGTGGAGAGATGGATTTAGCCACTTGTGGATTCAAGTGATGGCCCCCCACAGTCCTCCCCAACTAATCACCGCCGAAATGCTCTCACAGCAATCTCACCTTATATTCTTGAAAGATGAGCTCTCCATCCTGCGTGGATTTGCAGGGGTGTGTTGATTCCAGTTACTTCACTGGTTTGAAGGCTCGGGAGAGTTCCGGAGAGTATTGACTCTGAGGTTCCTGGTGAGGACCAGTAAGTATTAAGTTCATAGAGTTCAATATGTCCGATGTTCACTCTTGTTCCCTCCTTCCTTTCTTGTCTTGCAGCTGGCTCCTGAAAAGATGCTCTTGTGGCAGCTGGTGGCGCTCAGGTAAGAGTCTGTATTACCTGTCGCTGTCCGTTAAATGTTGCACGAGGAAAACGTGTTGTTTTGTCTCTCTTTACAGATGCGGCACGTGAAAATATGGAGAGTCACAAAAGGATGCCTCCGGTGGTAAATCAGGTAAGTCTATGGTGGTAAGAATTATATTTGTTGGTTCCCTCGGCTCACCTTGTGGTTTTCTTTTGTCTCCTAGGTGCCGAAGTTCGGCGAAGAAATGATGGCGGCAGCGCCGACACGAAGAATGCTGTGAAGACTGGTGAGTATGGCGCGGCGCTGCAGCTGGAGGTGCAGCGCGTGCAGAAATGATGTTCTTTACAGGTCCGGAGACAAGATGGATCCAGAATCAGGTGTGGAATAGAAATAAGTTTGTTTTCTAACCTTGTCCCTTTCTTTCCTCTTTGTTTTAGGAGCTCCGGATTCGAGGCGGGCGTGGCAGAAGATTGGATGCAGGCTGCAGGCACGGTGAGTGTTATGCTGCTGGATGCAGAATAACGCGAAGCGTGTGTTGCTGGTCGGGTGTGGTTTAAATAGCCTCAAAAGTAGTCCCAGGTAAGAAGTCCCTAGAACCACACCCGAGTAAAAAATAGTCCCTGTAGAAAAATAGTCCCTTTCAGGCTTCATGTTGGATTGGAGTCATTTGCAGCATGGTCTGCCTGAGGTAAGTAATGATTATGAGCCTGGCGCCTTAGGCGCCAGGACTGATTCCTACTATGAGCCTGGCGCCAAAGGCACCAGGACTGAACCCAGATAGAATCAGCCCGGGCTGCTGAGGTTTTACTAAATGTCTAGATGCCTGCTCCCGAGTCTGATGGGCTTGGTCCGGATACCTGGGGGTAGGCATCATGACAGCAACTGTCATGTGTGTATCAGAACATTGTACAGTGCCCTGATGCCTGTGTTCTGTCTCTCCCTGTCTGCAGCGTCAACTGATGAAGAGGGTGGAGACGGTGCTGTGGAGCACAGCGGCAGGGATCCCACCGCCAGCCGGAGATGCAAGGCCCAGCTCCCCTCCCATGTTGTCATCTCATCGGGGAGTGAGGAGTCTGGTGCCGCGTCCACGACCGCAGCTGCCGAGGGTAAGTCTAAGAGGCGGAGATCGATGGTGGACTCCTCGGCAGCAGAAGAGACAGCTGAGACCCCACAGGGGCCTATGGAGGAAGATGGCACGGAGTCATCCAGGTTGTTGGGGGGATGGTTGAGGAGTGGGCCGTGGAAGGCCCACGCACAGGGTCTGGAGGGGGGATTCCACTGGTGCTAATGGTGCAGTTCAGGGGCAGGGACAGGAGGCAACACAGGCGGCCGCGGAGGTGCCTGTGTGTAATCCTGTCCCTGATCCTATGACTGCATCATCCCGCACCAGCAGGGATGCCTTCGTCCAGACCCGTTTTCAGGTAGGGGATGCGCAAACAACAACTGGCCTTCCTCTCCCTGCAGAGGTGGCAATCCGGGACCGTGTTGAGACTGTCCTGGCTGGGGTGGCGTTGCATCAACGTGGCATTCGGGAAGACGTGCAGGGTTCCTGTGTGGACAATGCACGTTTTTTCAGATGCCTCATTGACCGCGTCAACCTACTAGGACGGGTCACCAGTTCTGGGTTCCTCCGTGTCCTGGACCTTCTACCGACCCCCTCCTCAACTGAACCCCCTATGCGCCAGTCGTCCTCTGTGCCATCTTCCTGGCCACCCTGTGGAGCTGCCCCTGACCCAGTGGCCAGGCTGGTGGGGGACACATCCCTGCCACAGTCGGGAGTCAGAGGTCCAGCAGGGGTTGCCACCACAACAACTGGACCCCAGCAGGAGGAGGACGTGCAGGCATTGACAGGTAGGGCACATGCACGGCAGCAGCAGGCTCAAGGTGGGAGCGATGATGGCTCGGGGCCATCAACATCACAGGGGCAGGCATCGGCCAGAGGGCAGGAAGACCCTGGATTGGGAGTGTCTTCTGTGTGGCAGCGGTTGGGCTGGCAAATAGATGCGGAGCGGCAGCGGGCGGAAGAGACACGGCTCACTGTGGTCAAGGCGGAGAACTCCATGTGCAGGGCGTTGAGGCGGGCTGAGTGCCTCGGGGAAATTCGCAGGGAGTTGGAGGTGGACATACTCATAGCCAGCTCGCGCCAGGCCTATCACGTGTTGAACTCCACGTACACCCCCGGAATACATGCAGGCAGCCCATCCACCCTCTTGATGCCCCGCAGGCAGCCCATTCACCCTGGGCATGCCCCACAGGCAGCACACACCACAGGGGGGACTTTTTCCATACAATTTACCTGGCACAAGCAAGGTACGTGTATTCTGAGGGGTGAGCAGGGAGTTTTAGACGTGATAGGCCTGGCGCGATTGGGGTACGTGTATTCCAGGGGGTGCACAGGGAATTTTGCTCGCATTTTCACTGGCGCGAGCAGGGTACGTGTATTCTGAGGGGTGCGTGGAGAGTTTGACACGCGATAGGCCTGGCGCGAGCGGGGCACGTGTATTCCAGGGGGTGTGCCCGGAGTTTTACACGCATTTTTGCTGGCGCAAGTGTGGTACATGTATTCTGAGGGGTGGGCAGGGAGTTTTACACGCGATAGACCTGGCGCGAGTGGGGTACATGTATCCCAGGGGGTGGATAGGGAGTTTTACACACGTTTTCATGGTTGGGGGGCTGTATGCTGGTACACGGGCCTTTGCGCCATGTACTGAATTTGTGCGATGTTTTTGGTGCTCAGGGCGGGCTTGGGGGCGTAACTGGCACTGCTGCAGGGTCACTGCGCCTCTCTGCCCCTTGGCTGCTTATGGATGTATAAAACCATGAATACGCTGTGCGCGTGAATGGGTTTTGGCTCACGCGCACTCTGTGCGCCAGCCGCGAGCGCCACTTGTGCGCCGATTTCTATGAATTACCCCCATAGAGGTTTAGAGCGGCGATGATTGGTGCACGCTCATATTGTATTGTTTTTCTGAAAAGTATTTTCTGTGTAAAATAACGGGAAATATTGACAGTCGATTGTGACTTGTCATAATGGAGGATGTTACTCCACTCATGCACCTATGCAAACAGCTGTCAAAACACGCACCCAAGCTTAAGCAATATAGTGCAGAATGGGTTAAGGGCATGGCAGATAAAATGTTCATGTCATGGCCACAAGGGGGATCACTGTCAAAAGCAGTTTTGCAACACATGACCACACACTTGCACGCTGCGTACATGGGAAAGAAACTGGAAACAAGTTAGCTAGCCTACAGCTTTAGAAGATGTATCAGAAGAAACTGGAAGACCCTCCTCCTGGAGACTGGATGCTTAACCAGTGTAAAGAGGGGCTGTTGATCCTTCTGCTGCCCCTACCGCGCCTGAAGTAAATGGCGATAGTACAAAAGATGAAGGATTGTATCCAGTAAGGGAGCTTAAAGCAGCAACAAGATAAGTAATCCGATACATGAGCCGCCTGCATATCATAGTGATGAGAGTCCAGAGAGAATTCCAGAATAAGATGTGATCTCTAAAGTCCCATGGGATAAAGAGAAAAGTGAACGGCCGAATGTTACCCCAGATGTTGAACGAGAAATTAAGAGATGGAGGGAGCAAAAGACAAATCTGATGAGAGTGCTCATACAGAACAAATGGATGGGCAGTCAGATATTGGACAAACTTGATGGGAAGAGCATTGAGGACTACAGCAAAGGGAAGATCAAGACAAGCAAGATAAAAAAAGACATGGAACGAGAGAAGTGATTGAATGAAGACGAGTATAATAGAAAGAGTAGAGAAAGACGGCAACAAATGTAACAGGAAGAACAGTTAAGAAAGGAAGAGAGGGCAGAAGTGAAAAGAAAATATGACAATAGGCAGAGAGCAATCAAAGACAGAGACAGGCTAGAAAAGAAAAGAGAAGAAGAGGAAGAACAGAAATTAAGAGATAAAAGGATGCAAAGACGCACATATGAAGAGGTGCGTAGGGCAAATGAGAGAAGAGAAGCAAAAAGAAAAGAAGAAAGGGTTGTGAGGAAGCAAAGAAACAAACAAAGAGAATGTAATGTGGAAATGGAACAAAAAAGAAGACAGAGGGCACAGGACATTGATCGCATTAAGAAAGAGCTAATGGAACCGAGCCCAGTATCAAGAGGAGAATTTTGAGCTGGGTAGTATCTGAGATAGAATCGAGAAGGATTATCTGGAGATGAGGGCAAAAAATGAATCGAGAAATAAAGAGAAAGACGATCGATATGAAATTGCCCAATCATGAGGCAGGAAGGGAAGCCTGTTTAATCTTGAGCACAGAGCCTTGTCTTTTGACAGGCTGACTCTAAACAGGGATGAGAAGGATGACAGCCATACTAGTTGGGGACAAGATATGTCAGATGAAGACAGGGAAAACCTCTGTGGGGAAGAGGGTGTTGGTGTGTGCGGTCCTGAGGTGTGTTTTAAGACTGATAAAGAAGTGAGGTGGTTGGTTTTGGATCTGCCTAAAGCTAGGATGCCAGAGCCTATGCCTTGCCCAGAGCGACCTTAAAGGCAACCTCATAGTCAGATGGAGGAATCACCACCATATGTGAGCAAACTGAGGTCATTGCCAGGAAGAAGGCAACCAGGAACCATTGTCCCTACTATGGATAGGCAGACTGTGGGATTTCACAATTTCCTTTGTTAAAAAAAAGAAGGGGCCAGACCGCAGTATATCTCCTGGCCCCAGATGGATACATTTCCCAGTTTAACGTCGGGGCAGGGAAATGGATCTATGAATTTGAAAAAATGACAGGAAGAAACCTGCTAGCTATAGTGGACATTAAGGGTCTTCTAGCAGCTAACCTTGGGGAAAGGGCTGACGACATTTGGACGAGAGCAGGATACTCAAGTGTCACAGCACAGAAAACAGTGCAAGATGGAGCACTGTTTAATAATTGTAGAGGGGCTCTCTGGAAAGCATTTAAAATACAATATCCCGATACGTCAGATGTGGGCGAAATGATGGCACACAAGATGCAGGAAGGCGAAGATCCGCTTCCCTTCATTCAGAATAGTCAGGAACAGTGGTCTTTGGAAACTCGAGTGCCTTGGGGAAAATCGATATCAGTATTATATCATATTTTTATGTTAGGGATTGCCAGAACAGGTGCAGAGAGAGCTCATGAAGCTGGTGGGTATGGAAGCAAAGCCATGGCCAGAAATGCAGCTGACCATTGCGCACCATTGTCGATAGTTACAAGAGAAAAATTGAAAGAGGGAAGATGCTAGCAAGGTTGTGGAAGCCAAACTAGTACATAAGAAGCTGTCAAAATATGTTAAAGAAGGAGCGATGTTGACTAGCGGAGAAGGGGTAGGAACACAACAGAAAGCAGCTATGCCGCAGGTGAATAACAAAGGGCAGTCGGATCAAGCAGGTAATGGATTTAGGTCGAGAGGGAGGGGAGGCTTTCAGAATAACCACAGTGGTTTTAAAAATGTGCAAAATGATAATCTAGGCATGCAGGTAGGATAAATTAGAAGACCCCCTCCTATGTGTTGGACATGTGGAATGACAGGTCATATTGTGTGATCATGTGGGAGACAAGGGTATGTGCAAAATGGGCAATTCTCAAGATGGGGGACAGCTTATCCTCCAGCATATAGACCAGAAAGTAGGGATAGGTTTGCCCAAGATCAGACGGTATAACAGGCACAAGCACCACAAACACAACAGGCTTTGCAACCACAGCAAGCACAATTGAATCTGCTGCAAGGGCAGTCACAGCACGTACCCATGCAAATACAGCAGAGCACAAATACAGGACAGCTATTGACTCCCACAGTAGGGGGTGTCACCATCAAGGGTGGAAACCCTTTCACAGGTATGTGAATAAGCATATGCCCACAATAGGACAGCTCACAGGGTGACTTGATGTGTTCAGTACTATCAGTGATGCCAAATACTCAAGAGGAACCAAGGGTTGATGTTACCGTAGGAGGAAAATCCTTTTCTTTTTTAGTAGGGAACATTTTCGTTATCAGGAAATGCCATGAATGCTCAAGGGTTCTCTGGAGCTACAAGAAGAGTTCCTTTTACTGAAAAATGACCAGTCTCCGTAGGAGAGTGTGATATGTCTGTCCCATTGTTGTATTCAAGGCACACGCCAGTTAATATACTAGGCCGAGATTTAATGACAAAGTCAAATATGATGATTTCCTTCATAGTGTGTTCAACGCCAGGAATACATTACTTAAATGTGGGCAAGTTCATCATGGCATTTACAGGGCAAATAGCTCTGCGAGAAACACTGTTAAAGCCTGAAGCTTTTCATTATGGGTGATGCATTTTGTAACTTGGTTACCTGGTTTAGTGGGCAAGACTATGAGAATACCTGATGAATTTCTGTTCAGGTCACAGATACCTATGGATGAAGAGGGTGACAGGTTTTTCCCTTGGAATTACAGGCAGACATAGTGCGAGGGAAATTGGCCATGCTCAAAGGATTTGATGATGAATGCAGGCCATCGAGAACAGTGATTGCTATTGGGGAAGGATATAGATTGACTGATGTCGCTGATGAGGATATTTTTAAAGACGCCCCGTCAGACGACTAAGTAGTTTTCAAAATGAGCATTACATATTGGATCAGGACAGAAAGATGAGAGGTTCCACAGAAGATGATGATAATGCGGCAGCATCCTGCATTTCTTGATGAGAATATGGAGAAAGTACCAATTTCTTCGTGAACTACGGGCCCTTATGACATAGGCCTGTTAAAAGGGGTGGGAGAAGTTAAAATTAAGTTGAAGCCAGGAGCAATTTTACCTCGAGCAAGGGAGTTTCTCATGTCTCGAGAGCCAAAAGCCCATACCGGAAGCTCGGTCCCCATGTTGCCTATATGTTGGGAACCGGAAATTGCAACACGTGCAGTACCAGTGAGTATGTCTGTACCGCAAAGAATTCTTGAAACAAGGTAGCCATTGATAAAACCCTATATGCAATCATGAAGAAATGATGGCCTTCTGGATGGAGTCCCAGAAGAAGTGTGAAAATGAACGAGAAAGACGACTGGTGATGTCATACGAAGCAGAACTGACGAACCCCAAAAAGATACACAAGATGAAAGAACATAGACATTCTATAAAATCTGAAGAGGAGGTGTTAAAGACAAACAACATTTCAGGATCGAAATGAAGATGCTTGTGTGAAGAAACACTGAAGAAAATGCAAAGTTATTTTACACTTGTACAGATGCTGTAAAACAAGTAGATGAAATAATCGTGAGTCTGGCTACATAGTGAATAGATTGTGATGATGCACCAATGTATATACATAGGAGTGTATAGAACCGGGATGTTCCACGATGCACTTAAGCAAGACTTAAACCCTGTGAATGGAAAGGGCTAAATTGTGGCGCAGTTGGAAAATAGCTAATGGCGAAGGAGAATTCAAGGAAGGCTGGCTGGCCCAGCACCAAGAGTCGAGGCCACCGTGGGCCTGGTTGTATGTCAAGTAGTTACATGAACGTGAGAAAGAAACCCATGTCTGTTTGAGGTGGGATGAAAAAGCACTAAAGGAGTCAAGAGTTCATCATTTAATAGTATTATATGCAGCGAAGAGGTCTCCAGTCATATGGTCAGATCAAAATAGACTTTGGGTCAAGCTACACCGAAATCAGAAGATAAGACCATGCCACACTCCCTTATATTCTCAGGCACAGAGAGCTTCTTGAAGGCCAAGTTCAAAGTCTTAATTGAATGGCAGACCGCAAGAGTGATGATCGATGTTGGAATAATTGGGTGGGGAGGCATGACCAAGCCGACCCTCCCCAGTACCTGTGGTAACCACCTTGCATGCTGCTAGCGTGTGGAATATTCCAGAAGGGTACAAGTGTGCCAACCAATTGTAGAGGGCCACGTAACAGAGAGACCTATAGTTTGTATAACCAATGCATTGTTTGTATTTTCTGATGAAGATGACTTGCACTAGAGGAGGGCTTAGTTGTCCACCTGATGTTAGTGATCCAATCACAACCCCCGTTAGTATGGAGCATATACTTAGATGTTCCCTGTAAGCATATCACTTACCCAAGTAGGTTTTTGTAGTTTGCCACGTCAATGATGACAAATTTTGACTGTAAAAGTTATGTTGTTTATGAAATTCATCAAGATCATGCTTTGCGGCATCCATTGATGTCCATTGTAAGTCCCTGTTTTAGACAATTGCAAATAAAACAGCACTGAGTTTTGCCAACTTCCTGAGTCGGTTTGATTATTGATGTATGAGTAAATTCTGCATCCCCATCCACCTCTAAGTATTGCTGCCTCATCTTAAAGGACCCAGGTCCATGGGTTCACGTTTTGCCTGAAGTGGAGGATTAGCCTCCAGGAAAATGCTGAAGTAAATCCTCACACTCACTGCTAAAAATCGGCAGAATTGGTGGAATTACTGCAGTTGAAAATTCTACCGCAGTAATTCCACCAACAAAGCCATATTGGGTCCAATGGACCCAAAATAAATGAGGAATTACACCGCCGCAACCACCACTTGTAATCGGGCGGAAATTCGGCTAGACCAAGTGGTGGTAATGGTAATTCGTTAGGACAATTTTCTTGCAGATTTACCACTGATTTACCACCTCACTTTTAATGAGGCCAGTTGAACCTTCTGATATGGCCTCCTAATGGGCATGCGGCACAGGACACAGATAACTGAAATCATAGGCATCTAAGCTCAAATGGATGGCACCCATTACCAAGCACTGGAATATTTTGCATTTACAACACCGAAGCTCAAGGCACACTGAGGTAATATTGGAGACTGCATGAGTTAAACCTCCAGCATATATTGCATACTAGCCAGAAAACCTTAGCAGATACATTGAAATTATTACAATGTCCTGAGACTACACATAAGATTCAGAACATGTTTATAGTCTTTATGTGAGGAAAATGCAATACAGACCATGTTTCTTAATTAATTATGTGTTTTTAAACATCTCATTTCAATACGTCTTTTGAAATAAAATACATGTCAATAAATAAATAACATCAGTAATATTAGGAAACTACCCAGGTCCATTTTAACACTGCCTGGGCCTAACTTAACAGTAAAATGTGAAAATAATTCGTTTTTCCGTTTTTGGGGGGATAAATGCAACTTTCAGTTAGAAATGCTTTCTGTTTCAAATGCATTACGTGTTCACTGCTCCCAGGAGTTTTATGGTCTGGAAGATAAGACAGCAGTTTCCAGACCCACATTCCAGGCCTACCATTCCTTCCGCCAATAACGTTTAAAATGCCTTTTTTCCCTTTATTTTGAGAACAAACTGTCCAGTGGCCTTCTCTTTACCAATCATTTCACTCTACACATCTGACAAATAGGTCTGTGTGACTTTGAAAGGTAATGCTACATTCCATCTCTGCACAGCAGTCTCAGTTAGTCTAATAAAATAAAATGCATCATAGTCGGCATCTTGTGAGACCAAATATTTTTTAAAAAAGTGTGTTGATAAATACACAGTTACCCCATCCTCTCTTGGTTGGTTCAGGTCCCCTCTCTAGGCTTGGTTGCTCCCACATATTTATGGAACATGATTGTGCAACCCCCAATTAAAAAAAATCACCACCTGCTACTGTAGTTGTATGCATTGGTTTAATAAACAAAAGTATTAATGAAGTTGTGACTTTAGGTGAGGAAAGTGTGTAGGGGTTTGCCGCATTGTTGGCTTTGGAATTCTCAGATTGTGGAGATACTTTGCATGTAGTCCTGTAGATTACTGTTGTGCTGCTGAAGAGAAAACATTTACGCCTCCCACTAAGCGGGTTCATCCTATGGGAGCCTGGTAAACATATATGTAGCTCTTCAGAGACGCTGTGTATATGTCAGAATTATTCCAGGTCCATCTCTGTGCTTTCGTGATACTAACACCTTGCTACAAAACAATGTACTTGTGTGGTCCTTTAGTGACCATATCAACGCGTCACATGTGTTAATTTACTACTTTTAAAGCATTTGAGTCAAGGATTCCGTGTAAGCAAAAATAAATCAAAATGAGCCCTTGCAGCGAAGACCATAAGTCGCTACCCATGCCTCTCTACTCTCTTTCCTACAATGTCCACCTATACTATCGCTTTCAATGCATTTCTTCTTCACACTCACTTTCTCGTCCTTCTGGAGCTTATCACTCATTTTATACTTCTGATCTTCTTAATTTCCTTCCTCGGTTCCATTTAACATTCTCTATCACCATGATAATGTGCTCACATCTGTTCTACCTTAGCTTCTTAGCTCGTCCCTAAATGTTCCTTCCCTGTAATGTTCCTTTCAGTCTCCCACTACAGTTTGTTTGCATTATATTTCTATATCTCTCATCACTTATTTCCCAACTATGTCTTCTTCTGGCCTAGAAGAAATTTGGTTTCCTTTTTCTGCGTCCCTGCCTCATTTTTACATTTCTATCAAGTTATTGTTTCAGTGGAAATTCTCTTATCCCCATATCCCCTATTCCTCATCCCAGTCCTTAACTTAATGAAGTCTTCTTATTTTGCCCCGATTTGTACACCACTGAAAACCCACCCACACCTAGGGCTAGGGCATTACATTACTCGTCCCAGTTCTTAACTTAATGAAGGCTTCTGCTTTTGCCCAGATGTTTCCCCACTTAAATCCTGCCCTTCCCCAAAGCATTAACTAGTCATCGCCACAAGTATTGTCCTCCTGGTTTTGCTGGCTCCAGTGTATCCATCCAATGGGAGGCCTGCTGAAGGTGTGCCTTCCTAATACACCTTTGCCAGCTGTTATCCGAATGGGTGCAGCGTTACCAGGAATGGGGTGCTTTCTTCGGCACCATAACTATTCATGGCTTCCAGAAAAGCCCTTAACACCTCCAACTGGATGGATTTGGAGGTCCAACGATGAGGGGTCGCCTCACAGATCAGTTCAAGACTAGCGAGAATCTTATCAGACAAAAAGACAGCAGCAGTATTCCCATCACTGCCTTTTTTTGTTTGGTGCGCCTTTCGGGTTTATTTGGGATTCTTTGTTCAGTTAAGGACTGTGATGAGGAAGAGGGAATATGGAGTAGTGCTCCCATTACTTACTGATAATCTTCTTTCTCGTCATAGTCCTGACAACCCCCCTCTCTCGCCCTGTGGTGCTGGTTTGTCTTGTCTGCTTGTGTATGTCTCAGGACGGTGGCATGGTGGCGGCCATTTTATGCATCAGAGACGGATTAAGGCAAGACAAATAATAATTGAAAGGTTTTTCAACAGAGAAACGTCTGGGTGAAGATGCTTTCCTTAAGTTAAGGCATCAGTACAGCATGAGGTATATTTGCAGGGCCTATTTCAACAATATGGTTTTCATCCATCTTTCAGAGATATTTTCGCCTACCTTGAAAGTCTTGTTCACGTGCGTACTATTGAACCTTTTGTGCATGGTTGTGGATGTGGGGTGGGTGGTCCCATTGATGTCGATAGGGACTGATGCACTTTTGAATGTTGGTAAACGCTTTACTGGGCTAGTGAGCCCATCAAAGTTCATGGAAGGCAGTGGTGTGTTGAGAGGGTGAACATGTATCCAAGGCGGGTTGTACTATCCGAAGGCATGTGCGTTTAGAGGTATGGGCATAAAGTTCTGAAGGTATATAAACAATACACTTTCTGGTGAGCACTTTTCTGGTTGCTAGAACATCTCTAGCATTTTTTATGGAAATTAATTAAAGTAATTGGAGAAATATAAGGGAGTAAGATAGTTAGAACTGTGCAGGAGGTGAAGCAAGTAGTATGCCTGCCAAAAAGACCACGGAGAGTGGAGGTCATGGTGCGAATGATAGGGTGGACAGGGAGAGATGAAGCGGGTGCCTGGGTCCATCTTGCGGGTGACTGTTAACCCAAGGGGGTCGAGTGGGGATGGTTTAAGCCAATGTGGTGGGATTTGGGAATGTTTTGGGGAGAGGTATAAGCTGATGCTGTGTTTTACTTTCCTTACTTGGTATGGATGAAGAGGAGACCGCTGTATGATAATTGAATTAAAGCAGCAGTGTGTACACTCAAGGCAGCGGCTGTGCTGTTTACCACCAAGTCATCATGCTAAGGTTCTCCTGCATGTACCGACACTCCTTGTCACAGTTGCACTTGTCAAATTAAAATGTGTAACCAAGCACAGCACAGAAGGATCAAAAAGGGAGATATTAATGGGTAATCGTGTGTTTTTTCTCGACGCCACTGATAGTGTAAGGAATGAATAGATATGCGATTCAGGCTACAGCATTTCCTTGAGCCGTGCACGCTCCCTGTCTGAACAAGAACAATCTTCCCGCACTACTGACACATTTCTCATCCAGCAAATCCCATTACAAGAACGGCTTGACGGTGCTACCATTTTTTACTGGACCCCAGGGGTGTTTTTAAAGTAGAAATGACAGTAATGTGGTTTGGCTCGCTCTTGTTCACTGAATTAAGCAGCGCGCAGTGCTCCAACGAGGCCCCCTCCGCCTCCCCTGCCTCTCAGGGGACAGACCATGCTGACAGCTTCAAAGAGTCCCCAAGACACCTGGGACCCGGACGAGCCCCGGCACTGGGCGGGGCTCGCACCAAAGAGACTGAACACCTCAGAGGTTCCATTTAAGCGCATCAAGGCACACATAATTGCTTTGTACAAATACGCCATTGCTAATGATGAGGCCTCCAGGCACTAGGCAATGTAAATGCCAGTGAATAGCTCCGACTGCGTCATCAGATATCGGTTCTGATCACCCTTCCAGGTAATGTATGAGACAAAGTTGATGGACCTCACTATGGAGCCGGTTGTCCATTATTTCTCCAGCAAATAATGTTCTAGGACAATTCAAATTTCTCCTGGCCATTCCCTTACTGTGGCTATCATCTATTGGCCACCTGGTCAGATCTCCTCCTTCCTCTCTGAGTGGATGGACCTCTCCTCTTCCATCCTGGTCTCAACCACTCAACTTCTCCTTCTGGGAGACTTCAACATCCACCTTCCTGCTTCCTGTCCTTCCACTGGACTCTTTCGTGACCTTTGTGACTCTCTCTCACTCTCTATTCTCCCCTCTGGCCCGACTCATTCTTCAGGGCACACTCTGTGTGTTCTGATCTCTACAGACCTTCCCCTTTTACGAAGCGTGTGTCAGTTGAGGCTTTCGCCGCCACTTTCTCACCCCCTAACCTCCACCCTTGGCTGACTCACCCCCTGACACAGCCCTTTCCATGCTCCACTCTGCTATATCGTATACTCTCGATGTTCTTGCCCCTGTCATGAGGATCCGCTTGAAGCCCAAAGCCCAAAGCCAAGTGCAACTCTTGGTACGACTCAGACCTCGTCACCCTAACCACAAGTGCAGTGTGGATGAGAGGAAATGACATGCTTCCGGTAGATCCTCTGTCAATCTGGCCAGTCGCCTCCTCCAAAGGCAACAACGGCTCTCTGTCTGCACCAAGAAGAGAGCCCACATCCAAGCCTGCGTCTCCGCGGCATCTAACAACTCAGCCAAACTCTTTAAAATCTACAAGGACCTGGCCAATCCTGCCGCAGTCTCTTCTTTCCTGGCCCCTCACAGGCCCTCTACACGGCCCTGGCTTCTCATTTCATCTCTAAAACTCAGGACATCCTGTCCTCTCTCTCTACCCCTCCTCCTCTTCCCTCTAACCCCGGCTCTTCCTCTGGCCCTTCTTCGGCCACCTCTCCTCCCTCCTTCTCTGCCCTTCCCCCTGTTCTCTTCAGACAAGGTTTCTAGACAAGTCCAATCTACGAAAGTCTCATCAAAACACCCCTGTTCCTCCAAAACCTTCAAGGACTACATTGACACCCTGGCACCTGCTCTGGCTGATTTCTGCAACCACTTCTTCGCTACAGGAGTCTTCCCCTCCCCCCTGAAACACGCTCTTTTACACCGTCTTCTTAATAAACCCTCTGTCAACCCTTCCTGCCCGGCTAACTATTGTCCAATCTCCATCACTCCTTTCCTGGGAAAACCCCTGGAAAAACTGGCCATCTCCCAGCTTAATCTTCACTCTGAATCTGTTGGTTGTCTGCATGACCATCAGTCTGGCTTCAGAGCTGCCATAAGCACGGAAACTGCTCTCCTGAACATCCCCGAAGACCTGCTCTCGAACCTCGATTCCAACATCCCCTGTGTCCTCATTTTACTTGCTCTCTCGTCTGCGTTTGACACAGTCAACCATGCCATCCTGCTCAACCGTCTCCATGATAACCTGGGTATCATTGATCAGGCCCTGGCTTGGCTGACCTCCTTCCTCTCCAATCAACCCTCTCAGGTCCAACTTAGGTCCTTCCTCTCCTCTATCTCTACCTGTGGTGATCCGCAGGGGTCTAACCTCTCTCCCTGGCTGTTCAACCAATACCTGGCACTTCTTGCCCAGCGCATTTCCGCTCTCTGCCCCAACTTTCAGTGCTATGCATATGACACTCAGCTCATTTTCAGGCTCCTTTCAGCCACCTCTTCTCCTTCTCTCATCTCTGACTGTCTGTCCACCATCCAGGAGTGCTGTGCTGCCAATAATCTCTGACTTAATGCCAGTAAGACTGAGATTCTCCTCATCAGCACACCTGCTCCCTCCTTTCCTGTCACTCTCTGGCCAGCCTCTCCTGGCCTTCTTCCTGCTCCCACTTGTGAGGCTAAAAACCGTGGGTCATCTTCGACTCCACACTTTCCTTCGCTCCTCACATTTCTGACATCTCTAAGAAGTCACACTACCAGCTGCACCTCCTCAGAGGTATTCTTCCTTTCCTCTCCTTCCCCCACAAGCTCATTGTCACCAGAGCTCTGGTTCTCTCTAGGCTGGACTACTGCAACTGCCTCTTTCTAAATCTGCCTGCCTCTACACTCTGCCTTCTGCAACTCATCCAAAACAGAACTGCGAGACTTGTCCTTGGCCTCAAGCCCAGGGATCGTATTTCTCCAGGACTGAAATGAAGGCCTTCTGGGGCTTGGGACCTCAATACCTTCGACACCCTCTTCCTAAATATCTTCCTTCTCGGGCTCTTTGCTCATCGGCCTCCAACTCCCTCAAGGTTAATCACTTCTCCAAGCAGCGAGTTGGTGGAAGATCTCTTTCTTCTGCTGGGGCCTCCCTCTGGAACAGCCTCCCTGCCTCTCTGAAACTTGAGGTAAACCATCTCCAGTTTCGGAACAAGCTCAAGACCTTCCTCTTTGCTTCGGCTTTCTCTCCTCCTCTCCCCTGCTGATCTCCTGACTGAATCTGAAACTGCACTGGTTACCTGGATACCTTCTGATCACGGGCCCAGGTCCCCTCCCAGCCAGTTGCACATCTGCACTGCCCCCCTGGCAACCCTTGCACTCGGGTACTGTTTCTGTATCCCTACAGCCCCTACTGCACTTGACACCTTATGTCTGCACTTACCTTTGCACTTGCCATCAGCTGGCTGCACTTTTATTTATTGCCTTTATTTACTTTACTGTTATCCTATTTACTGCACTGCCCCTTCCCCTTTCCCCCTGCACTTCTCTGACTCCCGCTCCCCTGCACTTGTGCAACCTAAATTTTACCTGGCTTAGTAGGATTGTTGTCTCTGTCCTCCTTCTGTTTCCCCTCCCTTGCCTCATTACACCTTGAAACCCCTGTGTATAGGTGCGTTATAAATGCCATATCATATCATACCATACATTACTTTAGGTTGAAAGAGTAAACAAATGGGAGAGAGGCAGTTGCTATTTTCTGCTAGGTGTAATGTTTGACTAACATAGCCAAAACAAATGTAATCATTACACAGTTGCCA
Source organism: Ambystoma mexicanum (assembly GCF_040938575.1). Classification (NCBI taxonomy): domain Eukaryota; kingdom Metazoa; phylum Chordata; class Amphibia; order Caudata; family Ambystomatidae; genus Ambystoma; species Ambystoma mexicanum. The sequence continues at coordinate 982,561,668 of NC_090926.1, read as the reverse complement.
ATATGGTTAATTGTGGCTAAAGTGGTTGATGTAATTCTTTTGGCTAGCCCTGACCCTGCTTCTTCCCATATCCAGTCGGCGGAACAGTTCCTTGCATTGATGCCTGCCTCCCTTCCTCTTATTGATGCCAACCCCCCCTCCAACTCTGATGCAGCGGTAGATCTGCCGCTCACATGGGAAGGTTCAACTCATTCTCAGACACTGCCATCGCCATTTAGAGTGGAATTACATCATGGAACAGCTTATGTTGTGTCATACTCGGAGAGCTGTGTGCTGGAAGCGCAGACATTTCTCTTCTTAACAGTCCTGTAAGCCCCCTATGCGTAAGCAGCATAAGCACTGTGCCACCGTCAGTGGGGGATCCCAACTTAAAGATGGGAGGAGTAAGCAAGCAGTTCTATCTAGTGAGGTGGCCAAATCGGTGGAACGCCACTTACCTACCTCTTCGAGGGCTGCAAAGATCGTCACTAAGCTTATGGGGGATGGACCAGTTAGAAAGGTTGACCTCCGGGGCCCTTTGGATAGGTGACTTAGTCCCCCTATGGTGGAGCCCGAATCGCAATCTATGGCACATTTATTGGTCGAACCCACCAACCCGGAGGCTGTGCCAGGACCAGTCCTACCCATGGCCTCTTCCTCCCTTTCACCCGCTGTTCTTTCTTCTCAAAGATCTAGCCCAGACTTCCCGCCTACTATATTAAGCACAGCTCTTGGGGTTGCGGTGCGTTCCTCATTGCCTTTCTGCAATTGCCTACAAGCCCCGTTTTGGGAAATTCAGGAACTTTCTACGCACACATATAGTCCTAGAAACAGTGCTTCACTTCTTGCACTGGTGTGCTCTGTAATCTGCCTTTGAAAGTTCACGCACCACCAAAACATAATACCTGATTGGCATGGGTTCAGTCACTTCTGCCTAACACGTATGATATATTGGGGCCCATATTGGATTGCGCCTGGTTGATGGAATTATTGCACATCAAATTCATTGAGACAAAACCTACAGTGCTTGGTGCCTTCATGAATCGCACTTGGTTTTTGCACTTACTTAATCTCATCCCAGATCTTTGGATTATTTCTTCAAAAGACATAACACAGTTGTAATTACCCACCTTTGATAGTTCATCTAATTGGGCACTGGCAACATTTGTTTCTCCCATAGTAGAGGAACGCATATGTAAACATGTAAAGTTATTGCTGGAACTGGGATTTGAGATTACTGTGTTCGAACCGTCCTTGCAAGATGATTCAGTTCATGTGCACTCTTAATACAGCCAGCCCTCCTAGGGCCAAAGCCAAATCCACCTAAACATGTGCTGCAGAGGCAGCAAGGGCATTGGTCTCAGGTCATGCAAATGCCATGCTGACCGGTCACCCTGGTGGAGGCCAGATCTTTCCACCTGCTATCATGGAAACACAGGGGCCACCGTTCGTTTCCTAATAACCAGGGTTCCCTCGATGTGTTAATGAGGGCTCAATTCTTTCGTTTACAGGAAACTTGGTTAAACACTTCTTTTGACCTGGATGGTTATACTGTATTGTTCTGTTGATCTTTGCACCACAAAAAGGGTGCCCAAAAGCCGGGCTAGGTATCGGTGCCAAACTGATTTATAGCATTTCTGAATTCCCCGCCACCAGACCTCACAGGAACTTCTGGTGTGCCTGTGCCAGCAACTCATTGTTTGGCCCGGGGGATACCCTGGTGGCCACTTTGTATGATCCGCCGAAGATGACTCCACTGTAGAACTGATTGAAGTTGTGGTAGAGACTTTTAGAAATTGGCTCACTTTATTCCATAAGGGTGGTATCATTCTCGCGGGAGACTTAAATGTCGACTGTGTTTATAATTCACATAAAAATGTGAGGGGCGGTAAGAAAGAGCTGTTGGGGATTAAGGGAAAAGAATGGCAAAGGGCCCTGGAGGTGTTTGATCTTACTCCTTTGGTTGTTAAAGATGGAGATTCACAAACCACGTGAACCAACGGACTGCATAGCAGTTGTATTGATTTTATTTTCATTAATCATTTGTTTGCTAAACATCGCCCTGAGGATAGGACCACACTCACGGCCTCTAGTGACCATGTCATTCTTCCTATGAATTGCTCAGGGCCCCTTCCCCAACCCTTCCATATTTTTACTGGTAACCCAATGGTTAATATCCAGGGAAACAGGTTACGCTGGACATCAGCTAATATCCGAAAAATAAAATCTGCCTTAATGGGTTGTGGCTTTAATGGGGATGTCATTTTGAGGAATTGTAATTGGGATTTTGAGAATTTACTGGATATGTACTGTCCATTGGATCACACACACCTAGTGACCATGTGAAGCCCTACATTGCCCCTGAAGGACAAAACAAAAATGATTGCCGCTGCTAGGTACATATACAAGACATGGTTGCAGGGATACAGATTTTCATGGAAGACTGCTGGTTGGAAATGTATCAATCATCTCATCAGGACTCATGATACTAAGAAATATTGGCACCTCACACATAGCCATCGGTCTGGCAGTATTGCCAAGGAAATCTGCTGTATATCACAGGAGCAATGGGGTATTTTTATTGAGCACATGTATTTGTGTGACACTGAACCCAGTTTTATAGAGAATCCCAACACAATGCGTGACTCGCTGGTCTGCACACTTATAAGGTAGGCAGACTTGGTGGACATCATTGTTAAGGCCAAGGCTTCCAGGGCCAATGGCCCTGATGATCATTGCAATCCTGTCATCAAAAGTGACCCAGTTTTGGGGCTTCATTGTTACAGCATTTATTTCTGCAGATACGTGAAACTAGGATTAACCCTCGCTCCTGTAAATTTTCACTTCTGATACCGGTACATAAGAAAGGTCCATGCGCCCAACCGTCAAACTATAGGATTTTGGCCATGTTGGACTGTAGCTCCAAGTTATTTGCAAATATACTATTGGGTCCTTTTTCCTCCTACGTGGCAGAGAGGGGCTTGCTGAATTTCAAAGAGACAGGATTTAGAAAGGGTTGTAGGACCACTCACTCCATCTGGGTCCTCTTAAACCTAATTCCAGACATACAGTGCCACCCCAGCATATTAAGAACATATGTCAATTATTAACAATTTACAAGACAAGAAAAGAACCATTTTATAGCAAATTATGATTAAAAACATATACATTTAAATGAATAAAACTAGAGGAAAGGAAAAAGAAGATAAGAGGAGATAAGTGAGGATAAAGGGAGATACAAGGAAATAAAAAGAAACAGAGAAAGAAAGTAGGAAAGAAAAACAAATAGATAAAGGAATAAAAAACTCTAAAATTACTAAACCTATGAGATGTATAAAAAAAAAGACAAATATAAAAGTTTCATGTCCCTTCATCAAGTATAAAAAATATGACCTATCAATTATGATTGAAATCAATCAAGTAATTCTAGTGCAGGTAAATGTCTTCAACTCACTCACAATACCGTAGTTCTATATTCTGTTACATTTACGTGTTTTGCTTCATTTCACTAGAACTGTTAATCTAGAAAATACACCACCATAGCATAGACGGTATATTATGTTGGCCAAAAACCAACCGCATCATATGCCCAGCATCGCCAGAACAGAATTGTCAGCATAACCATAGAGGGTCCATTTTGTACCAACAGAATTTGCCATTTTGCCATTTTGCTTTCTCTTACTTTTCTGTTCGAACGCTTTGCAAAAATAGATTCTATTTCATTCTGCCCTTGTACAGAGCGAGGCCACAAGTTACATGTTCAGAGACTAGCCCAGACAGAAATGCACTGTTTTCCTCCCTCACAAGTCCTTAAAAGTGAGCAGAGAGGCGATTAATCACCAATCAGGTGCCAGCTGGTCCCTCTGAAATGGCAGAAACTATAGAAATAGACAGCTAGAGGCATGAATTATACTCTCTTTCACGGCCCCCCTCTCTGGGCCCCTTTAGATCAAGCTAATCTCTAGCTCACAAATAGAAACTGGGGGATAGCAGGTCTTGGAATGTGTCTCTCCTACGAACACAGCTCGCTCGCAGAACAAGAGCATTATGTTCTCTGTAACAAAGAATAGTGTCTGTGCCTTCGCAGATTGCAACTGTTGCTGAATAAATGTCTCAGAAAGTGTCATACTCGTCATAATTGTCAATCACCGACCCCTTGCTAAAGAAGATACATTATGGGCGGTTTTGATGTGTCACTAACTGATAATATGATGGTATTTTTGTATATATGTTACTGTTGGAGAATGCTGTCTCTCTCTTGCGTCTTACGAGGTCTGGGTAACACACGTTGCGAGACGTGAGATCCGGTCAGCCGAATTGAAACTCGTGTCTGGCGAATCAGTTCATGTATGGTGATTGTGCCTTGTTTCCATGTGCAAGGGTCTTCAGGGCCCGTCAAAAAATGGCGCCAGAATCCCACATTTGCTCCCTCGTGTACGCTGAAATTTGAAGAAGGCGGAAAAAACAAATCGAGGATAAAGCCGTCGAGCCGGTATCGAGAGATGTTCGGGGCGCCCCGGTGAAAGTGTGAGAGACTCCTTTGCAGATCTGTACACAACTGGTCCCTGATCGACGAGTCCGCCCAGAGAGCAAGAAGGCGAGGGTCCTGAAATGAGGCAGATTGAGCCAGATATGCAGACACGACGATCCTTGGTTGCGTCTGTATACGGATGAATTACATCTTGAGAGACAAGCTGATTGATCAGGTGAGTCGTGCCCTGATTCTTAACAGCCCTGATATTGGTTAAGAGTTGCCCTTGCAAGATCAAACACCCAGGGTAAGGTACGAATAAGATCAAACATGCCTGGGAAATTGTCTTCCTGTCTAGTGGAATTTTTCCACTGCGGTAGACAATCTTTGGAAACTGGCCAGGCTGCGCCACCGGTGGGAACGCCAGCGTTTGAGATGTATGTGAAGTATGGAATAGGGGCAATAATGTTTTGTGATATTTGGCGTAGGCAGGCCAGACACGTAGAAGATTTGCAATGCGTGAAAGATGGTAGTTTTGAGATTCCGCGAATAGAGCATTTGCAATCAGTATTGCGCAAGAAAGCACGCCTTGCGACATTTGACATCATTTGAGACTGGAGGAAGGAAGCTAACCTCCGCTTAAGAAGCAGAGAGAACCATGCGCGTAGGCACAAATCTAATGCAGAGCGCTAGAACAGGAAGTAAAACAGTGGGATGAGGATATCAGAAGGGCAGATAGGAGCCTTCAATTAGGCATAGAAAAAATATATCCTCAACAAGAGTTGCATGCATCAGATGAACTAATCAATAAGATTTTAAATGAGAAAAGGCAAGAAAGCCCCAAAAGTAAGATTGACACAATTGCATCAGTGCCCATTGCTCAACCAGAACCCAGGTTGCCACCCACCCTTCCAGTTGTTCCATCTGCACCAGTCCCTCCTGAACACGTGATCTCACTCACCCCTCCACCTACCGAGCTTGAATCCGCAGCTATCAGAGAACGCAACGTTGGAGAGGCGGGGCCTGCACAAAGCGTGTACACTAGAATAACCCGTAGTGCGGTCAGCAGGGAGAGAAAGAGAGTTGAAAGAACAGGCAGAAATATATATCGAAGAAAATGATGAGGCATCGACGCTGGGGCGATGTATGATTATAAGAAGCTCAGTGAAAAACAGGTATTGTTGGAATGCATGGGAGAATATTTTATGGAAAGATGGAAGCAATTAACTGGTATAGTGCCGCCGCAGAAGTTGCGGGATTTGAATGCCTTTTCACGATTGAGAGAAAGTGATTCAGAAATGAAGGAGCATGTGGACAGGTTATTCGAGTTTAAAGATGAACTTGATGAATTATATTCAGACATATTTTCTGCTCCTGGGTTTCGGTACAAAGAGGTGAAGAAAGAGAGACATGGGTCGTCAACATATGTACAGCAGCGATTTTGCCCGCCATCAAAACCGGTTACTGAAGAAATTAAAATATGTACGCGAGAAGCGCTCAGATGGATTATGGATGCTAGTATTCCTATATTGGAGGTGTATGAAACGTTTGAACTGTATACGATAGAGATGCAAAGGAAAGCATTACAAGTAACGGTTGAATACTTGCAAGATAAATATGTTGAGAGAAATGACTGCTGTCCCTCTGAGTTAATGACAGTATATAAGAGAGCGTGTTTATATGTAATGACAGTATATAAGAAAGCGTGTTTATACGAAACTGGAAAGACTGCTCTATCCCTTGATCTAGCTATAGTGCTTAATAGAAGAGAGAAAGGAGGGAAAGCTAGTGCGATATTTCCAATGAGAGAAGTGCCGCCCACTTTTGTGCCAAAAACAGAAATCCCTGGTGTAAATGGACAACCAGCGCAGGCAACAGAAGCACATTACACAGCACAATATGTACATGTCCCTTTCTCTAGACAAGAGGTGAATAATATAAAACAAACAATCCCTGATATAAGAAAGAATCCAGCAGGATTCTATAAAGAAATTGAATCATATTTGAAATCGGCAATTTTTAATATGAGCGACAGTGACCTATTATTCCCTGTAATTCCCCCAGCAGATATGTGGAAACAAATTAGGAATGTAGATGATCATGAAAGTTTGGGTGCTACTTGGGAACATTTAATAAAAGAGGATGCGGACAGACAAGCTGCCGAAAAGCCATTGTCAAATATGTCAGCGTTACCGGCACAAATAGTACAGAAATTGAAGGTTATAGTACCTGAAAGAAGAATTATATGGGACAAACTAACAGCATGCATGCAAGGCAAATATGAGTTGGCTACTGACTATTTCAATAGATTTGAAGAAGTGTTTACAGATTTTAGTGGTAAAGATTTAAGCACTGAACCTGGGAAAACAACTATTTGTTGACAAATATGTGAGAGGGTTGTTACCTCAAATCCAGAATTTGATAATGACATCTGAAAGTGCGTGGCAAGCAAATCACAGAGTGAGGTATTACACATGGCCCAGTACTATGAAAATAGAGTAAATTCAGAAAAAAGAAAAAGAAGTGGAAGAAAGAGTGAATCTAAAAACAAGGGTGTTACTACAGCAGGTAGCAAATAATAATAGGGGCAGAGGAAAAGCACAAGGGAGAGGGAATTTCTCCAACATGCACGGATGTCCACTTGGACTAAATCAATGTGCATACTGTAAGGAAAAGGGCCATTGGCGAGCACAGTGCCCACATTTGCAGAATAGAAATGGGAATGGCCCGAGAAGACAGAACAGAGGTCGCCCGGGAGCACAGGGGCAAAATAGAAACACTAGTACACCACAAAATCAGAATAATCAAGAATAAGAACCAAAATCAAAATCAACAGAAAGGAGCAGGGGATGGAAATGTTTTTGATACTCAATCAAATACATACTATTCAGGTGACTTTACATCAGATGATGTATTGTTCTACTAGGACAGCCCAAGACAGGGGTCGGAACCAGTGTCTATTCCCGTTGACCAGAAAGGACCCTATGTAGAAATGAAAGTTGGGAATAAGGAGCACACTTTTCTAGTGGACACAGGTGCACAGAAGTGCTCAATAGACCATCACTTGGTTACAGAAATACCACTGTCAGGGCAAAATAACGTTTCAGTAGGGTTCGCAGGCACCCCAGTAATTAGTCCCGTGTTACAGTCAGTACCGATAACACTAGGACCATTCAATCAGTCTTGCCCATTTCTTTTGACACAAAATTGCGGCGAGAATCTATTACGTTTAAACTTGTTGAAAAAACTAAGTGCGATTATTCATTGTTTTCCTGATGGAGTGTTTTTGATGATCTCACCACAAAAAATGCCAGTGTTCCAGTTCTTGTCCAAACCCCTGCCAACAGAGTTAAGTAAGGTACTCACTTGTATATGGGTGATGAATGATAACGATGCTGGTTGTTTAAAAATAGACCCGGTGAGAGTTGTTTTGAAAGAGGGAGTAACATTGCCGCGTATCGCCCAGTATAAAATTTCGCTGGAAGGAGAGAAAGCATTGAAATGCATTGTTTCAGATTTGGTTAAAAGAAACGTGATTGAAGAGATTACTGGTAGCACTTGTAACAGTCCCATTCTTCCAGTTCATAAGAAAGGAGGTAATGAAATACTGTTTGGTTTCATAATTGATTTACGCGCGTTGACTAAAGTAGTTGATCCCCAATTTGCGTTGGTCCCAGATTTCACTACCATTTTGACAATGATTCCAGCTTCGGCTTCATATTTTAGTGTAGTTGATCTGAAGAATGTATTTTTTAGCATTCCAGTACACCCAAATAGCAGATACCAATTTGCTTTCACACTAGGAGGGCGTTCTTTCACATTCACACGAATTCCACAAGGTTACACTGAGAGCCCAAATATTTATGGCAGAGCATTAAAAGAACAACTAGACAGGCTAGAGCTACCAGCGGGTTGTGTACTAATGCAGTACATTGATGACGTGTTGATTGCTGCTGACTCAGAAAATATTTGCAAAGAGGGTATTGCCATGTTGTTGACACATTTAGCATTGCATGGTCATGAAGCTTCTTTAAAAAAAATCCAGTATTGTCGAAAGGAGGTGGCCTATTTGGGCTACCTACTTTCGAAAGAGGGAAGAAGACTTACACCAGAAAGAATAGAGAGTATCTCTGGTATGCCTATTGCAAAGACATAGAAAGGAGTCAGAGCCAAAATAGGCATGGCTTCATATTGCCGGCAGTGGATGGCGAATTTCCCAATGATTGTAAAACCAATGGTGACATTGACAAAAAAGGATGTTGCCCTGCCTTTGCCATGGAATGAGGAATGTCACAATGCATTTGATCTGCTCAAAGCTGCTTTGTGCTCAGCTCCAGTTTTGGGCACACCAAATTATGAAAAGGTTTTTTAATTATTTGTGCATGAGAATGAGGGTTGTGCGCTGGCTGTTTTGACACAGGAACAAGGAGGAAGAAATAGACCATGCAGTTATTTTTCTTCCGCGCTGGACCCTGTAGCATGCACCTTGCCGCATTGTTTATGAGCTAACGCCGCAGCAGCCACGTCAGTAAAACAAACCGAGGGAATGGTTTTGGGGCACGCCTTAATTTTGATGGTGCCCCACACAGTAGATGTTCTTTTAAGCAGAACGCAGACGCATTATCTCACATCAGCTAGATTTACTAGATATGAAATTGTCCTGTTTGCACCACAAATTCAAATTCGGAGGTGTTGCACTTTGAATCCTGCAGAATTAATGCCCCCTCCCAATGAAGAAGCGGGTGAGAATGAATCACCTCCCCATGATTGTTTAATGGTTACTGATGAAGAAACGAAAGGAAGAATTGATTTAACAGACACCCCACAGAAAGAGCCAGACGGAGAACTGTTTTGCGATGGTTCTTGTTTTAAATTACCTGATGGCACGTCAACTGCTGCCTACGCCACCACGACACTAAAGAGTATTGTAGAGAGCAAAAGAATTCCATACAATTCAGCACAGGCAGCAGAGATAATAGCATTGACAAGAGCATGTGAAATTTCGGAAAATCTTAATGTAAACATATATACTGACAGTCAGTATGCATTCGGGGTGGTGGACAATTTTGGATGACTCTGGGCTGAGAGGGGTTTCCTAACATCACATGGAACTAAAATCCAACATGGCCCTTTGATAGCGCAATTGTTGTCTGCACTCACGTGTCCAAAGCGACTGGCAATAATGAAATGCGAGGCGCATAAGAAAATAACATGTAACGTTGGAAAAGGAAACACATTTGCAGACAAAATTGCAAAACAAACTGCCACTGATTTACACACGAAAATGTTGATAGTACAGTCAGGAGAAGTGCCCTGCATGATAGAGAATGGGATTGCCACAGTCAAAGAGATGCAGGCGGATGCAACTGCTGTTGAAATAAAAGGGTGGGCTGAGGGCTCTGCAGAATTAGACGTAGAAGGTTGCTGGGTGGACAAAAAAAGTAGAAAGTGGATGCTGCCCAACTCCTACGTAACTGCAATGGTCACCATGGCCCACAGCCCCACTCACATATGTGCGAAAAAGATGATTCAGCATCTGGCTACAATATGGCAGAACCCGCACATAAGAAAAAAATGCTGAGAGACTAGTTCAGAATTGTATGACTTGTTTGCAACACAATATTGGAAGAGGAACAGCCACTCAAACAGGTAGTGTTGCCCCTCCCTATGCCCATTGAAGTTATCCATTTTGATTTCATAGAAATGGAAAGATGTCATAATCTAAAATACATCTTGGTGGTAGTCTGTGCATTCAGTATGTGGGTGGAAGCATACCCGCTAACGGACTGCACAGCAATGAGCATGGCAAAAGTGATGCTAAAAGAATATTTTTCCCGATTCGGCCTGCCACGGGTAATATAGTAAGATTCATTTCATTCATCAGCAGGTGCAGGAGGCTCTTCCTGTCAGATATACAGGCCCGGGGCATTGTCTGCAGCCAGGCGAGTGGATCCTGGTAAAGAACTTTGAGAGGAAGTCATCACTTGAACTGAGGTGGCGGGGCCCTTACCCGGTTCTCCTGGCAACCCAAACTGCAGTCTGTGTGGTTGGTCATTAGGCGTGGATACATGCCACCCACACAAAAAGAATTCCATCGCAATTGAAAGAATTCTGCCTGATCCAGACGACCAGAAAGAAACAGCTGCCTCCGACTCGAAAGACACCATTGCCAGTTCTCTGCCACAAATTCTGCCTGAGCCTGAGAGAAAGCCTGAGAGGATTACTAAAAAGGAGAAAGGGCTAAATGTGCCCCAACTTTGCCCAGCTGAATCTGCATCGTCACAGGCTGACATAAAGCCTGCATCATCACTTGCTGCATCAGAGGCTGATACTGAGCCTACATCTGGAAGTGCATCCGCACTGTTCATTGATCACACAGTACCTGGAGCGATAAGGCACAATCTGCATTCTCAAAATCGAAAGTGATCAAATCTTTGCAGTTTTTGTTCTTGCCTCTATTCCCATAACGGATGAATTGGGAATCGGAGGCCTAAGAAAGTGGAGCGTGTGGGTTGTACCAATCTGGGAGCTCTGGAACGCGGCTTCCTGGTGCTATTTTTGCAAATAAAAATCCATTTGTCGATCACCCCGTGCGAACAAGTGGGGCGCTTGTGGTACAAAGGCAATTGATGGTTGCTCTGGAGTCCTTTGAGCAAATTGCAGGAGCACGATAATCTTGCCCTACGCTTAGCAATCCAGGCTGCCGAGAACTGGCCTAAACACTTTGTTAACATTTTCAAACTTATTGGTGTTTCAACGAGTGCTGCTGTGAGAAGTATTCACGACAAACATTGTTGGAGAAGAAGAGTCACGCATGATGCCCATACCTGCTTCTACCCCCTCCTGCACCAACGCTGATGATGTAATAAATATAGAGACTATAAAATCACCTAGAAATCACTTATAGTTACAACATTTCTGTGCATTGTGATTATATTTGCGCCAGTATCAGTGATCCCAGTATTATGGTATTTAGAGGAGATACATCCATTAGGTATATTTTTGCGTATTAGTAATGCCTCCGTCACAGAAAAACAGGTCCATGTAATCTCTTATACTCTGTCCCCAATGGAAGAAAGACACATGGAAGGTTATGGTAATAACACGTTACTTTTGATAATGAATATGACACACTCAATCCTGAACAGAAGCAACTGTTGGGTGTACATGCATTTACTGCAACATGGTGGAAAAGGAATGGGTTGGTATGTACAGCCCTTACCGCTTAGTTCAGCATGTTATGCATCATTAAGCCCACTATTTTATGGGAAATGGAATGAGAGTGAAATGGGTCGATTAGACAGAACAAACATGGATGAATTTGAGAAAGTGGTAATGGAACCTATAGGTTGTTCCATATTTAACAGAGTGAGGGTGATAAAACCAGTAGTAACGCCACGAGACTGACTCTATATGCCTTATGAGTCATCAGTAATCACGTTTCACATGAACCCAGTAGGGAACAAAGATGTAGTGCCCCCCTTGTATACAATAAATTACAGTCCTCGCACTGTTCCATTTTGCTTACGAAAGAAAGGCTCCTATTCAGTAGAGACATTCAATAGATGCATGAATGTTGCAGTACTCGAGAAAGAAGAAGAACCAGTATATGTAGGTGATCCAGTCTATTTCATATGTGGGGAAAAAGCTTATCCCTGGTTGCCTAGAAATTAGGGAGGTACTTGTTACTTAGGGATCCTTTTTCCAGGGGTATTACTTTCAAAAACGTCAGACATATCGAAATGATCCAGATCAAGGCTGCGGCGGTATGGTGAAGCAGGATTTATTGCAGGAGACATAGCAAAATCATTTATACCATTTTGGGGCCAAGCAATACACTCTTATAATATAAGACAATTGTCCAGAATTTTGGAGAAAACAATAAAAGGAACAACGGATAGATTGTATAATATGACCCTGGAAGAGAAGGCAATTAGATTAATGACATTGCAGCATAGGATGGATTTTGATATAGTTTTGGTTGATCGCGGAGGAGTTTACAAAATCGTCGGGTCAGCGTGCTGTGTATTTGTAAGTGACTCCTCCCCTACGATTTTTGAGGCAATGAAAAAATTACACATTCTGAGTTCTGACCTTCATCCCCTAACAGGTGGTTGGGAACTGAATATAAGTTCCTGGTTTTGCAAATTAATACGCTCATGGCAATGAAAGCTAGTTGCACTTTTAGTAATGATACTCGGAATTGTTATGACATGTTGTTGCATGCATTGCTTGCCAGACATTTGCTCGAAATAACTGAGGGATGTGTAGACATGATAACAAAGAAACAAACTCCCAATGTGAATACGAATACAAATCACGAAATGCAAACTATGAAAGAGTTCAAGTCCATTGATATTGATGATGACGATTACGATAGTATGCATAGTTCAGAATTAGATACATGGTCAGAGGAAGACGCGATGTATGTTTGATGCTTACGGCCAAGAGGAGGGTTTGTTAGTCTAGAAAATACCCTACCATAGCATAGACGGTATATTATGTTGACCGAAAACCAACCGCATCATATGCCCAGCATCACCAGTACAGAATCGTCAGCATAACCATATAGCGTCCATTTGTCCTAACAGAGCTCGCCATTAGCCATTTTGCTTTCTCTTGCTTTTCTGTTCAAACGCTTTGCAAAAATGTATTCTATTTTGTTCTGCCCCTGCACAGAGCAAGGCCACAAGGTACATGTTGAGAGACTAGCCCAGGCAGAAATGCACTGCTTTCCTCCCACAGAAGTCCTTGAAAGTGAGCAGAGAGGCATTTAATCACCAAGCAGGTGCCAGCTGGTCTCGCTGAAATGGCAGAAACTATAGAAATAGACAGCTAGAGGCATGAATTATACTCTCTTTCATGGCCTCCCTCTCTGGGCCCCTTTAGATCAAGCTGACCTCTATCTCACAAATAGAAACTAGGAGATAGCAGGTCTTGGAATGTGTCTCTTCTACGAACACAGCTTGCTCGCAGAACAAGAGCATTATGTTCTCTGTAACAAAGAATAGTGTCTGCGCCTTCGCAGATTGCAACTGTTGCTGAATAAATGTCTCAAAAGGTGTCATACTCGTCATAATTGTCAATCACTGACTCCTTGCTAAAGAAGATACATTATGGGCGGTTTTGATGTGTCACTAACTGATAATATGATGGTCTTTTTGTACATATGTTACTGTTGGAAAATGCTCCCTCTCTTGCGTCTCAAAAGGTCTGGGTAACACACGTCGCGAGACGTGAGATCTGGTTGGCCGACTGAGACTATTTGCTTTGCAATAAACCCTAGATTTTGGGAATTGAACCTCGTGTCTGGCGGAGCAGTTCGTGTATGGTGATTGTGCCTTGTTTCCACGTGCAAGGGTCTTCAGGGCCCGTCAGAACCACATGCATTCACTTGCAATTTTTTTATCACTATTCGTCCGTCCCTAATTTTAACACTTGAAGAAATGCTATGACATTGTTTCTCTGAGAAGAAATGTGTCCGCTGAATATAAACTGCCACAATGACTATGTGGAAAAATTGTTATAACATTCAAAAGTTGATTTAAGATACGTAATGCGTAATTCTGTTAATGCTTCACATACAACCAGTAAATGATATAAAGTCTCTTCATGGTCTGGGCTACTGCAAAATCTGCATTTTTTGTCTTGATTCTTTATCATATTTCTTTTTGACTGTACTTCTCTTGTCAACCACAGGTTGAATCTTAAATGCATAAAGTCACACCTGCATTGTGGAGATGGAGATTGTACAGAACCGGTTCACTGTATTTTTTTTTGACCGAATGGTTGATTACAGAAATTGCAATATCTGGAACAATTTTGTTTTAGCTTTTACGGGATTCTGTATCAATAGATTCACTGAGATATTAGCATTGGGTAGTGCTTGATTTTTAGTTTCACCTCCGCACAAACACGTTGTTACTTTTGCACATATGATCTGCCAATATTCCAATTAACATTGTCGAGCCAGTTGCCATAATGCATAATGCATTTATGATATAATGCAATCAAGTTCCACATGTATCTCGCATGTAGAGAAATTAAACCCAGTTAATGTCTAATCCACGATCCTGGAACACAACTTGGTAGTTTGAGAAGACGCCTCCAAAATTTAGCTTCGAGTTTGTTATGATACTTTATGAAATCATTATATAATGATACGCAGGTTAGGGTTAGAATGACCCAGGAGGGGGTTCTCTCTAAATCCTTTACTACCAACCGAGTGCTTAAGCAGGGTTGTGTCCTCGCACCCCTACTATTTAACCTTTATATAGCTGAGTTCGCCCTTCCCTTGAAGACTGCCAAGAACAGTCCGCCTCGTGATGGCAGTGAATAGATCACATGCCTGACGTACGCAGATGACACTGTTATATTAGATTGCACCGCTGTCAGCCTTCAACGCTCTTTAGATGTTCTACACAAATTTGCTTGTGAGCATGGATTCTGCCCTAATGCCATAAAAACGAAGACCACGAGGATTGGTAAAAAGGAAATATGGTGCCCTGTCATTTTTCTAAATTTTAGGGGGTGTTTGACTAAAGCAGATTGAGGAATATAAACATCTCGGCATCTGCATCAGAGTAGTTACCTCGTCAACTTATTTGACTATGGGGATTTTTCTTAAGGCATGCCAGAAGTGGTTGACAATTAAAAAGATTATTGATGCCTATGGGGGTTGTTCTATCGAAGCGAAAATCAACGCCTATATGATTTCAATAGTTCCGGGCATAATATACGCTCTGGAGGTTTTTCCAGAGAAGGCGATTGCCTGGCTTCTCAGACTCGGGGCCAAAATTCTGCAGTCTTTACTTGGCCTGCCAAGGACTGTGCCTGTGTAAGCTATACGACTCAAACCAGGCTTGCCTTCTCTCTTATCACTATGGAAAACTTCTGCTTTTAAGTTTTGGGTGAAAATTCATTACAGTTGCCTGGAGGCAGAACATGTATTAAGCCTGGCTGTCAACCACTCCAGTCCATTCTGTAAAAGTGTATGGTACAGGGAAATGGAACAATGGTAACTCAACTGTTTTTTTAAATCGGTTTGCACAGTTTGCTGGAGCCGTGGCCGGATTCCAATTTATCTAAATTGGAAAAGAAGAAAAGATTGCACAACATTTCTCAGGCATTGAATCATTTGGCCAATCTACGTAGGTTCTCCCTTTACTCACATCAAAGGTTCTGTATATATCGACCAGTGAGTTATCTCACCAAACTTTGTTTACCTGCATTGATTATATGTATGTTATTTGTTCATCTTCATATTCTACCTGTTCTAGAAAATACAGGTGTTTGGGTGGGCATTCCGAATGGAGATCTACTCTGAAGGCTATGTGGCAAAGAAGTGGAGCCCCACGGTACATTCTCACCCAATGTGAAGGGCTCAGCTTGGAGTATGAGAAAAGTTATTGTAAATGTAAGCTGCATTCAGCAGTCTAATTTTGGTGCAAGATCTCCAGTGCTGAGTCACTGGTGGTGGCTGCGGCTGCCCATCACATATGGCAATTGGCGGCTGATAGGCTTTTAGTTTAGTTTTTTCAAAATTTTAACACTAGATATATTTTATTGAAACATATTTTTATATAGTACATATTGATGTTTTGAACATGAAGATGAAATTTGCTAAATGCATTTTGATATTGATATTGTTTTATTTACTGTTGTTTGTATACTGTCTTATTTTAATATAGTATAAAAGGTTTGAAAATGTTCAACTAAAAGCCCTTAAATAAAAAAAATTAAATAAAAAACATGGTTCATTACAATCTGTAGGTGCTTATCCAGCACTGTTTTCTTTGCAGTCTGGGACTTATAGTCAGTGTTTTATAAAAAGGCATGAATTTGTGTATTCTGGCAGTTGAATTCCCTGAGGAAATGGAGTCTAGGTGCGCGCGCTTTCCCGCACATACAAACACATGCACACAATTACACATAAACTGCATATATGCCAACATGACCTTTTCCAGTCGGAAGATGCCAGTCTAGTGCTGGTTTTAAGTTTGCATTCTGGTGCTTGTAGTCTGAGATTATAATGGGGAAATCCGAGACTATCGTTATCCCATTCGAGACTACAAGTCCCAGAATGAATAGGTAAAACTAAGACTAATATAGCATATCCAGATTGGAACATACTTACAGGCATGCACACACACCATCGCCTCCGAAATGTGATTGGGTCCGTCTTTCCTTCATCTGGCTTTCAGGCAATCTCACACTTTCCCTATAGATAAGCCTGTCTCTGACGACAATGTCCTTTAACTCATGACTTATTTATTTATTTTTAAATGTTTTTATTAGCATTTATGTATATGTACAATGAAACATCAAGAGCATGGTGAGGGTGAGTCACCTAAAGTATAACATATATGCAATTTGAGCTTGATAAGAATAAGCAACTAACAAACAACAAAAGTAACACTAACTGTCCGCATGTCCTCCGAGGTGTTGGGCTCTTCGCTTTATATCCGGACCCTCGTCTTAGGTCGGTGGGATCTGGCCGATCATACTGGGGCGTAGTGTGGAGGGGAGTGTGGGTTTGATATTGCAGTTTCTCGGTCGAACTTACTTGAAGGTCCAGGGGGGGCAGAGTCAAGGGGGCTTGAGGCTCGTTGAAAAGATCAAGTCTCTCAGGAGGGACTTCCAGGCCTCCAGCGCGGTGCTTGGGTCTTCTCCGCCTCGGTTAATCCCCTCCTCCCACGCCCTGGTTTCGGCTTCCGTCCATCTTAGCATCTCCTTGATCCAGGGTTCATATCTGGGGCCAGTCGGGGATTTCCAGGCCATGGCAATCGTTCTCTTCGTGAGTGCGCATGCAATGTCCATAAACTTCACCAGGTGTTTGATTTTACTCAGCCTGGGGTGGGTACCCAGGAGGCATTCCTTGGGTGTCCATTCGTATATCTCCAACCCAGCCCTCCTACAGGTCTGTTCGACGGCGGACCAGAGTCTCTGTGTTTTAGGACAGGTCCAGAACATATGGATCATGTCAGCATGGTCGGCAGTGCACCATGGGCAGGTTGGGGCCACCTTGTCGGAGAATGTGGCTATTCTGTGTGGGGTCATGTAAGTCCTGTAGAGGATGTTGAGCTGAATTAGCCTGAACCTCGCATTCCGGGATATCTCCTTCGGGTATGATAGGGCCCTCGACCACTCTCCTTCTGTGATTTCAGTCCTTAAATCAGACTCCCATCTCTCTTTCAGGCGTGCGCTTCTTGGGTTGGGCCTGTCATTTATTTGGGTGTACAACCTCGACGTCGGTTTCCAACCGTCACCGACACCATACAATTCCCGCACAAGAGGGTGTGTGTCCGGCTCCTCAGGCCATTCATTCCACTTTTCTTTGGCAACCTGTCTCACCTTCTGGTACCATAGGAATTGTCCTGGGGCGAGTCCATCTGTCTGTTGCAGTGATTCAAAGTCTCTAAACTGCCCATCGCTAAACATGTCTCCCCATGAGTAGAGGCCGTAGTGCTCCCATTTCCTCATTGCCGATAAGTCGCTGTTGGTTTTGCACACGTCTGCCAAGATGGGAATCTCAGGTGCGTATAAGTGCCGTAGCCCCAGCATAGCGGTGGTTTTTGTCCATACCTGTCGCCCCAGCTGTGCAATCATAGGTGGGTCATGAGGCCCAACCTGCTTGTTCCATATTAGCTCCTTGGGGTGCATGGGTGAGGTTAGTTGGCGCAGGAGATTCGTCTCTGCCGAGGGATCGTCACATAGCCATTTTGCGATATGAGTCAGTTGTGCCGCCACGTAATACCTCTGAAAGTCGGGAAGCTGGACGCCGCCCTCGGCATGGGGGAGCGTGAGGATGTTCAGTGTGAGCTTGTGCCTGGCTCGACCCCAGATAGACAGGGTAATTCATAGAATTTCGCAGAAAAGTGTCGCAAGCGGCTGGCGCAGAGTGTTCGCGTGCGATTGACTGCGCCAGGCACGTGCGCTAAAACCGATTTCCGCGCACAGCGTATTCATGGATTTTAGGCTCCCAAACCAGCCGTGGCGCAGAGAATCGCAGCGACCCTGCAGCAGCGCCAGTTACGCCCCCAAGAACGCCCTCACGCAAGGAAAAGCCATCAAAATCGCTAAATCATCGCAAAGGGCTGCGCTAACCCTGGACCAGTTCACCGGGTTGGCAAACAGCAAACGCCAAGCGGGGAACGTGTATTTCAGGGGTGCGCGGGAAGTTCCACACGCTATTGGCCCAGTGCGTGCAAGGTATGTGTATTTCAGGGGTGCGCGGGAAGTTCCACACGCGATCGGGCCTGGGGGAGCGGGCTACGTGTATTTCAGGGGTTCGCGTGAAGTTTCTCACGCGATCGGGCCTGGGGGAGCGGGCTACGTGTATTACAGGGGTTCGCGTGAAGTTTCTCACGCGATCGGGCCTGGGGGAGCGGGCTACGTGTATTACAGGGGTTCGCGTGAAGTTTCTCACGCGATCGGGCCTGGGGAGCGGGCTACGTGTATTACAGGGGTTCGCGTGAAGTTCCTCACGCGATCGGGCCTGGGGGAGCGGGCTACGTGTATTTCAGGGGTTCGCGTGAAGTTTCTCACGCGATCGGGCCTGGGGGAGCGGGCTACGTGTATTACAGGGGTTCGCGTGAAGTTTCTCACGCGATCGGGCCTGGGGGAGCGGGCTACGTGTATTTCAGGGGTTCGCGTGAAGTTTCTCACGCGATCGGGCCTGGGGGAGCGGGCTACGTGTATTTCAGGGGTTCGCGTGAAGTTTCTCACGCGATCGGGCCTGGGGGAGCGGGCTACGTGTATTACAGGGGTTCGCGTGAAGTTTCTCACGCGATCGGGCCTGGGGGAGCGGGCTACGTGTATTTCAGGGGTTCGCGTGAAGTTTCTTACGCGATCGGGCCTGGGGGAGCGGGCTACGTGTATTTCAGGGGTTCGCGTGAAGTTTCTCACGCGATCGGGCCTGGGGGAGCGGGCTACGTGTATTACAGGGGTTCGCGTGAACTTTCTCACGCGATCGGGCCGGGGGAGCGGGCTACGTGTATTTCAGGGGTTCGCGTGAAGTCTCTCACGTGATTGGCCCCGTGCAAGCAGGGTATGTGTATTCCAGGGGTGCGAGGGAAGTTCCACACGCGATTTCAGCAGGGTATGTGTATTCCAGGGGTGCGCGGGAAGTTCCACACGCGATTTCTGCAGGGTATGTGTTTTTCAGGGGTTCTGGGGAGTACTACACGTGAATTGGCCGTGTGGGTCCTCCCAGGTGTATGCTCCACAACCTCCACGGCCCCTGCAGGCAGCCCACACCACGGGGGACTACCCTGCACCCCTGCTCATGTCCCGCAGGCAGCCCATCCACCATGGGCATGCCCCCCAGCCAACCCACATGTCACCTTGCACTACTGATCAACAATGCATGTCTCCCACCACCCCCACCCCCCAGCAGTGCAGGGGCAGCCTCCACCAGGCCCCCACTCATGTCTCGCACCACCCCCACCCCCCAGCCACCAGGGGCACCCTCCACCAGGCCCCCACACATGTCTCCCACCACCCCAACCCCCAGCAGTGCAGGGGCACCCTCCACCAGGCCCCCACTCATGTCTCCCACCACCCCCAGCCCCCAGCATCCAGGGTCACCCTCCACCAGGCCCCCACTCATGTCCCCCTGCACCCCCACCCCCCAGCAGTGGCGGCGGGCAAGTCCAGCGGCTCACTCTGTGGTGTCCCGGGCCAGGGCATCATCGAACTCCTGTTCGATGTCCCGGAGGCGGTCCAGTTCCATGGCCCCGAGGGTCCGCAGGGACGACGCTATGTCCTCCTCCAACCCCCTGCGGATTGCCTCGAGGCACTCGGCCCGCCTCAGGACCCTCCGCATGGAGTTCTCCGCCCTGACCATTGTGAGCCGCGCCTCTTCCGCCCGCCGCCGCTCCGCACCTATGGCGTGGCCCAACCGCTGCCACACGGAAGACACTCTCTGTCCTGGGTCCCCCTGCCCTCCGGCCGATGCCTGCCCCTCCGATGTCGAAAGCCCCGAGCCTTCATGGCTCCCACCATGTTGCTGCTGCTGCTGCTCTGCCTCTGCCCGTGCACTGCCTCCTGCTGCCTGCACATCCTCCGCCGGCTGGGGTGCACTTGTTGATGTGGCCACCCCTGCTGGACCACCGACTCCCGACTGTGGCAGGGATGCCTCCTCCACCAGCCTGGTCGCACCGTCAGAGGCAGCTCCACAGGGCACCCAGGTGACTGATGGGTGGGAAGATGGCACAGAGGACGACTGGCGCGTA
This sequence comes from Ambystoma mexicanum, assembly GCF_040938575.1. NCBI lineage: Eukaryota > Metazoa > Chordata > Amphibia > Caudata > Ambystomatidae > Ambystoma > Ambystoma mexicanum. The sequence goes on along the minus strand of NC_090926.1, from coordinate 982,540,983 downwards.
GGGGGTCCAGTTGAGGAGGGGGTCGGAGCAAGCCCCATCAGACGGAGGAATCCGGCCTGGGTGACCTGTCCCAGCAGGCTGACGTGGTTAACGAGCCATTCGAGATGACGTGCAGTCTCTCCATGAAAAGACTGCAGGTCACCTCGCATGGCCCGTTGACGCAACGCCACACCAGCCAGGACAGGCTCAACCCGGACCTGGATAGCCACGTCCGCAGGCAGAGGAAGGCCAGTTGACGTCAGCTCATCCCCTGCCTGGAAACGGGTCTGGACGTAGGCATCCCTGCTGGTGCAAGATGATGCAGGGACAGGATCGGGGACAGGATTGCACACAGGCACCTCCGCGGCGGCCTGTGCTGCCTCCTGTCCCTGGTCCTGGACTGCACCACTAGCACCAGTGGGATCCCCACCTCCAGACCCCTTCTCTGGTGCTTGCACGGCCTCCTCCTCCACCAGACCCCCCACCAACCTGGATGACTCCGTGCCATCTTCCCCTGTTGGGCCCTGTGGGGTCCCAGCTGCCCCTTCTGCTGCCGAGGAGTCCAACTCCAACCTCCGCCTCTTGGACCTCCCCCCGGCAGCTGCGGCCTGGGACGCGGCACCGGACTCCTCACTCCCCGACGAGATGACAACACGGGAGGGGAGCCGGGCCTTGCGTCTCCGGCTGGCGGTCGGATCCCCGCCGCTGTGCTCCACAGCACCTTCTCCGCCCTCTTCATCAGTTGACGCTGCACACAGGGAGAAACAAAACACAGGCATCAGGGCACTGTACAATGGACACATACACACATGACAGTTGCACATGAGTGGCATTGGCAAACCTCAGACATGTCATCACAATCCCCAACACACATGTCATTGCAACTCGCACACATGAGCCATACCACAGGCATATCGCAACTGCCACCACCATCCATACACATACAACAGCATGAGCAGCCAAAGGTGACCCAGACATCACATGCAACACAGGAAGTGCACCACACATGTACACACACCACCACACTTGCATGCATGTGTACACCTCGGCCAAGTGTCGCACTGTTCAGACGGGCATCCATGTCACATCTGCCAATCAGGCTTACACATACCGCAGTCACATGCATCCATGTTGCATCACTGTTGCACCCTTGTCAAATACACACACATGCACATGTACACAGTGCTCATACATACAGCCCAATACAACATACATGCGTGACATCACGGACATGTCTACTTACATACACATACATACAAACATGTGTGCACGCACAACTGCATTTGCCATGCAAGCCTACACACACAAGCACCATCCATGTCTCACACATTACAGCCCTCACATGTGTCAGCCCCACGGCCATGTACACCCCCACCCATATTCGACCCCATACAAACAGATGTGCAACCTGCACAATACCGAATAATCACCACACGCACTGCTCACAATCAGGATGCATGTACACTCACCGCTCGACTCCAGACGGGTCTGCTTCTCCAGGACCTGGACATGGAGCGCTGGGGATATGCGTTCCAGGACCCCCATCTGTTCTTCCGACAAGTGGCCCCGGCGCCCCTTGGCATCCGCTGCCTTCAAGAGGCGCCGGGCCTTGTTCAGGGTCCTGGACCTGAAGTCCTCCCAGCGCTTCCTGACATGTTGTAAGTCCCGGACTGCCACCCCCTCCGCGTTGTTGGCAGTCACGATGTCAGTCCAGATCCGAGTCCGTCCTTCCTTGTCGGCGCGGGAACTTCCGAAGAGGGCATCATACTGCCCCAGGACTTGCTCCACCAGGACACCAACTTCGGTGGCACTGAAGCTGGTGCCCCTCTGCCTCTCTGGCCGGGGGTTGTCAGTGGTCACAGATGGTGTTTGCCCCGACATGACAACCCCAGAGGCAGGAGTGGGTGGGCAACTGGGTCCTGGGGCTGGGCTGTGGAGCGATGGAATTCCAGTCGGGAGTCTTCGGTACCAGCAGGGGTGGTCACAGCAACAGCACCCCTGGCTGATGTGCAGGCAGCAAATGGCAGTGCACGTGGGCAGCAGGCAGTCAGGCAGCAGCAGATGGTAGGTGGGAGCGTGCTCGGGGCTCTGGGGGGCAGTAGTTCGGCCTTCTGGGCAGGAGCGTGGTCTTCCGTGTGCTTACGCGTGGCCAGCTTGGTACGGAGTGATTTGGCACGTGAAAATCCTGCACGTCAGCGTGAAAATCGAGGAAAGGCCCTTAGCGCGTAAGCGTGTCAGCACGCATAGGCGATTCTATTGGACCAAAGGCCCTCAGCGCGTAAGCGCGTCTGTGACGTGACCCGCACGGGTGTTTCCCACACAGCACGTGATGACAGAGCACACGTGGAAAGACTGCACGTCAGAGTCTCATTGCGTGTGATTGGTGGAAATGGCCCTACCCGCAGAAGTGACAAAGCGTGTAATAGGAGGAAATGTCCCTACACGCAGAAGTGACAAAGCGTGTAATTGGAGAAAATGGATCTACACGCAGAAGTGACAAAGCGTGTGATTGGTGAAAATGGATCTACACGCAGGAGTGACAAAGCGTGTGATTGGTGAACGTACACGCTGCGTAAGTGACGCTGTACGTGTGGGCCTGTATATAAGGTACGTGTAGAACACCATTTCCTTGTACGTGCTTTTCGTGGAGAGCGAGTGGGTGAATTCTGTACTTCTTGTCGTTTCACACGCGATTTACTTCACTGCGTTTCCAGTTCGTACTCCCTGTTACCTCTGACAGCTTTTTCTCTTTTTTCTCTTGTACTGGTTTATCTGGGCCTGTTCCCTCAAACAGTGTCCCCTTCTACTGTTGTCCTGTCTTCTCAGACAGCGTACACATCTTCTTTTGGCGGGGGTATTGCCAACCAAACGCGCTCATTTTTCACGCTCTTTTACCTGGCAGACGGTGAGTCACGCACGTATCTAACTTCTGTGCTTGCCCCGTGTGTAGCCTACCCCTTCAGAGGTCATTCTAGGCTGCGTGTGACACGCATACGTTCATTCTTGTGTTACTGGGTGCCACAGCGTAGTGCAGGTTTTTATTTCTGCACACGTGGTCTAGGAGGGGTTGCGTGCACGTCATCTCCCTTTTTTGGGCCTCCTGTGCGTTGCGTGACCCGTCATCTTTCCCCAGGGGTTACAATCAGCCGTGCTAGAGCACTAGGGTACAATTACCATCTGGTACCCAACCCCTTTGACCCCCAATTGCCCAGGACAATTGTCTACAGCCACTCCCATACGCACATTAATATCAGTGCCATGGCTGGGAGGCGAGGATTCCGTAAGGGTGGCAAAGGTGGAAGAGCCACAAGTGGTGGCCGTGGTGGATCCGGTAGGGGACGTGGTCGTAACTTGCAGGGTGAGCCTGTCCCCCCATGTGTGGAGGACCAGTCAAGGGCACCCATCACCCCCCCCCTTCCCCCCTCCCGTTGAGGCTAAAGTGGCTGACACCATCCATGCTCAGCCCTTGTTGGACCAGCCCATTGTGGCACCAGACCTGGCTGACTCCATGGCTGACTTCCAGGTCAGCAGGGCTACGACACGTGCGCTGGTGCACGTTGATGCTATCATGCCACGTGGATCTGGGGCAGCAAGGTCATCTGCTGCCCCAAGTAGGCAGGGCGGAGAGGCTGCAGGGGCAGCTGCGGCTCCATCCACCCCAGCTCTCACACACCCAGCCAGGACAGTGTCCGTCCTAGTCCATTCTGCTGACATTCCCCATGACACCATTACACTTGAGCCAATGCCTGCACCAACTCCCATGCTGATATAGAGCCCACCAGGTCTCCTGCCCCTAGTGTCCAGAGCGGCGCAGGACACTCAGGATCACCACCACCTTCCAAGCGGAAGAGGAAGAGTGCTCGTCCGGCACAGGCTGATGCCCCAGACACGGCTACACAGTCCGGTCCGTCGAGGAAGCCCAGCTTCACGGATGACGAACTGAATGCACTTGTCGAGTATGTGTCCGGACATGATAACGAGATGGTCATTGTTGCAGGATCCAAGACCACACCTGCATAACGCCAGGCACACTGGCAGACCGTTGCGGACATCGTAAGTGCCCTTGGAATCGTGAGGCGCACAGCCAATGATTGCTACAAGCGCTGGAATGACCTAAAGCGCAGGGCAAAGAAGAAGCTGGCCTCAAGTCATGCCGCAACTCTAGTGACTGGAGGTGGGTCTCCAGTAGAAGACATGGAACTCACTCCACATGAGTCAGTCACTGGGACCTACGTCACGGAGGAACAGATCCAAGGCGTGGGAGATCTGCCTGATTACGAGGGATTGTCCGGTGAGTGCACATGCATGTGTGTGTCATCCATGTGCATGGTGTGTGTGTGAGGGCAACTGTTTGTGTGCCAGGTGAGAGTGTGTGCGCCTGAGTCGAATGGGTCAGCCATGTGCTTCATGCAATACATCCTGCGCCGCTGCATTTTGCCATTGCAGTATCCCTTCTGCCAACAGTAGACATCTAGGCCAACAGCACCCAAGTTGGCCTTGAAGTGTCACCTTGCCACAACATTGTTGCTTATTTTCCTATGTTCAATCAGACAGATTGTATGCATTCCACCACTTATACTAGGCATTCCTCAGTCCTCTAGTCACATGTATGGCATGGCCATGGTAAAGTGGAGTTACTTTGTTACCTGGATATCATATGTTCACACATGTCCCTGTGCAATTGGACCATATTGGACTGCCAGCTCCAGGTGATAAAGCAGACCTGTTTGAATTAGAAAAGCTATTGCATGTGGGAACTGGACAGAATGAATAAGTGCTGCCCTCCTCTCCATCTACACTCAATAGCAATGGCACATGCCATCTGTGTGATGGCATGTGTGTGTCACCTGGCAATCACAGGGCAATGTGTGATGCCACTGCCAGGCAGCATGCATGAAATGTGTTCAACTTCCATCTTTGTGTAATGAGTGTGTGTCATTTTCCTGCCCTTCATACGCAGTGAGGGTGCATGCATGGGAGGGTCTTAGACATGTGGGACATGTGTCAATCAAGTACTGGTTCTCTTGCTTCTCAGCCCTCATTGTGTGCCATGGTGCTAATGCGGGTTTCCATTTCTTTGTCATTATGTCATTGCAGGGGAAGACGCACCTGATACTGCTGGGGTTGTGGAGATGGTGCAGAGCCAGGAGGGTTCCGGGGGCCGACCAACCACCAGTGAGGGACGTGGTGTGCTGGTGGGTGAAAACCCACAAGTGCTGCAGGTCGTGCTCTCAAGAGGTGTCTCTGGCTGCACCTCCCCCGAGCTGTACTCAGCTGTTGACTCGGATGATGAGACCTACGTGCCGTCGCAGGTGAGTGTTCCAGGGAGGGAATCTGTTCTGTCCCACCCACCTGCACCAGGGTCAGAACCCTCAATGGGGATGTCAGTGTTGGCAGCTAGGCCTTTGGTGGTTACGGATGCAGGGTCACACTCCGCGACATCTGATCCTGTTCCTGGGCCAGCAGATCAGAGGGGGAATGCAGTCCTGCAGCCTCAGGCAGTGCCGGCACAGCAAGGCGCAGTCCGCCTTGCCCCAGACAGGTGTGGTGCCCGCCGACGTGGTGGCCGTACGCCACCTGGCAATAACGCATGGGAGCAATCCATTTACGGTATGGCTACCCAACAGGCAGCATCATCCGAGATGATGGCTCAGGCCATGGATAGGGTGGCCACTTCCATTGTCCCCCCTGAAAGGCTGATGGAGCGACTAGAGCAGGCAACCGACTCCATCTGCCAGTCACACAGGGAGGACATGTTGGCGTCCAACAGGGACAGGCGGGCGGCACTGGTGACTCTGCAGGAGGCCATCTCCATAGAGTCCCAGGGCCACAGGGAAGCCCTGAGGCAGGAGCTACATCAACTCAGGACGACTCTTGTTGAGCTAGAGGCTTCAACACACCAAAGGACAGAACAGCAGCTGGAGCTTCTCACCCGTACGCTCTCAGCTGAGATGCAAGCAACGAGGGCGGAGGTCCGGGCATCCCGTGAGCTGTTGCATGGGGACCTCCGCACACTCATCCTCCAGAACGAGACCTACCACACCTGCATGCTTGCAGCCATGGAGGAACAGAGTAGGGCCTTGCGTGGGCTGCCTCCCATAGTGCAACCACCTCCGGATGCAGCTGCACAGGGTGATAATAGCGACAGCAGTGATACTCCCACAATAGGGTAGCCGTGTGGGCCATGAGCCCATGGAGGTGTTTTTTTTTCCCAGGATCCACACAGGTGGTTTCTGGTGTGCACCCTGACCTCGGACCTCCTGGGTGGCCTCCCCAACCCCCCCGGGCCCTTTAATGGCCATTTTTGATTTTTTTTAATTATTTTTTTTTATTTTTATTTTTATATTTTTCCCAAATTTTTTTGGGACAATTTGTTGGCTTCCGTGGTTCCTGTGGGCATACGCTGCATTGTGGCTGGGCACATGCAGGCTTGTCATGTATTAGGTTCAGATTCCTGGGTTTGAGTCACACACACCCCTCCTGCTTCCCGTTTCCATGGGCTTGCAAAGGGTGTGCCCAAGTGACATTGAAGTACATGGTGACATTGGACTCCCACTACATGTGTGGGTAGTCTAGTCAATACTGTGTATACATTCCTAGTGCATATTGCTGTTGTGTTGTACACTGCATGTTGCATTGATGTGTAACTCATCATCTGTGTCTGCCTCCCAATTTGCAGGTCCCTTCCTCATGTCTACACAAGGCCCTCTAGTCTGGAGATGGGGTCCTTGTTGGCAGCAGTGCACCTACAACTCTACATGGCACCAACACTGTTCAGTTGGAAGTGGTGGGAGTGCAGGCATATCCAGGTGGTGAGACAACTGATCTATTACATTACTGAAGTCATGTTAATGGTAGTATGTGCTCAAGTTTGTTGTTTGTCCTGCATTACAGTGAGCATTTCAGGTGTAGGAAGTTTCAATTGGGGACACTGTACATCGCAACACTTGTCATGTTGTGGGGATTACTTTGTTTACCTGCACATAGCATGACATGGCACGGTGTGTTGTGTGGCGGTGCTGGGGATGGGTTGGGTGACATGGCACTGTCCTCTTGTTGCATTTAGCCAGTGGGTATTCATTTTGGCTGCTTGAATGTGTTTCTTCACAAAACTGCATTGGTGTTGTGTGTGGGTAGGGATGCACACATTGTAACACTTCCTGGTGAACAATCTCAGGCTGATATGCTTTTCACGGTTGAATCTCCAGACATCCAGGATCAGTGTCAGGTTGAGTCATCATTGATTGTCAGATGGAATGTGCCAGGCCAGTGTGCACTCCACAGGGGAGTGTATACTATGTGAAGTAATTAGCCACTAGCTGTGTACGGGTTGCCTCCCCTCGTGCCCTTTCCCCTCCCATGCGCAGCGGCTGTGCATGTGGTTGGGGATGTGGGGCCACCACCATGTCCACGGCCAGGCCCCGGCGTGTTGCAGCGTTGTGCAGGACACATGCTGCCACTATGATCCTGCACACTACTGGGGGAGCGTATAACAGCTGCCCGCCAGAACGGTCAAGGGAGCGAAAGCGTGACTTTAGCACTCCGAATGTGCGC